>NC_055995.1:14297252-14598135 GCF_018446385.1 Zingiber officinale
GTGCACCAGCTCGAGAAAAAGAATGAATTGTGATAAAATGATTAGAATAAGGCAATTATACCAACTTTGAGTAAATAAAACAAAAGAATTAATATCACGAAAAAAATGCTTGAATGGTGGTTTCACCGATTCAAAGCGACCCCGCTCTGATACCAATTATAGGATCGAAAAGCGCTAGAGGGGGGATGAATAGCGCTCATGGCTAATTCGTTCATTTTAAAAATATTGATCAAAGATACACAGCGGAATAGTAAACATCAAACACAAACACTAAGATTTTACTTGGTTCGGAACCTGTGGCGACTCCTACTCCAAGGTCCGCGCGTAAGAGTGCTTTCGATGGGAAATCACTATAGCTTCAAAAATTTATAAATCAAAGTACACTTTAAATACAATAAATAAAAGTATACCGACAAATAAGAAAAGAGAATTTAAGGCTTCCGGTTGTCAGAGTCGAGTTACGACTTTGTTGAATCATCCTTTGAGCAGTGCATAGTAGAAAGAATGCCAAAATAAAGTGTGTTTCATGCATCAATTCGTGACTGCTTATATAGGGTCGTTGAAGGTGCCTTCAGCGAACTCTTATCCCCCAAATCTCGGCCGTTGATAAGCTTTGCTGCGGTTGCTGGTTATCCACCCGAATTCGCCTTCAAGCTCCATGGAAGGCGCCTTCCATTAGCTGTCCAAGGCGCCTTCTACCCTGCTTCCTGCACAGCTACAACCAAGGCACCCGAGGCACCTCCAACAGCCTCGGAGGCGCCTCAGACACTGTTCATCCGAGCCAAACATGCCCAATTCACTTCCTACAAACTAGGTTAGTCCAAGAAACCAACCATACCCTGCAAAACAAAGTTTAACACAATATAGACATGAAAAATAAAGTTTTTGACAGTCTGCGGACTGTCTGGTTCTGACTTCGAGTTTCTCAGAAATCCTAGGTCGAACTGACGCCTACTGTTCTCTCTTCGGGGAACGCGTCCTCACCTACTCCTCTCAAGAGAAGTTATCAGTTGCCAGATTGATCCTCCATACCAACTCAACTGGACTTTTGCTCAACGTCCGAAGCTTCCGATCTTCATGTTGGACGTCCACTCCATGACCCGTCTAGACTTCCACCCGGTTCGCGACACTAGGATTTCAACCTAGAGTCCCTGACTCTAGGATTTTTCCCGAAGCACTCGACCCGCCAAGACTTTCCGCCTAGGGTTACCACCCTCTAGGACCTAGGGTTACCACCCCCTAGGGTTTTTCACCTGGCTAATCGCAGCTAGGACTTTTCATCACCTAGGGTTATCTCCCCCTAGGACCTAGGGTTACCACCCACTAGGGTTTTCCACCTGCCTAGAATCCACTAGGACTTTTGCCTAAGAACACTTAGGACTTTCCTACAATCTCATTCAAATTTGTCAGACAACAAATAACCTTAACTTTGAACCCTTTGATATAATCAAACTAGTTGTAGTCGCTTCAATCCACTTAAACTTGTGCCCCTTGAGACACTCAGTGATAGGAGTAACTAAGGTGCAAAAAATTTGAATGAATTGGCAGTAGAAATAGGTCAATCCATGGAAACTTTGAACGTCATGAATGGTCTTTGGTTGCAGCCACTCTAAGATTGCATTTATCTTTGATGGATCTATATGAACACCATTAATGGATACTATAAATCCAAGAAACAAAATTGAGGTCATGAAGAAAGAACACTTCCTGTTGTTGATGAACAAGTGTTCTGCCTTTAGCTTCTCAAAAATATTTCGGAAGTGATCAAGGTGCAAAGCCTGTGTCGAACTATAAATAAGGATGTCGTCAAAATATATAATCACGAATCTTCCCATGAAAGGTCACAAAACCTGATGCATGAATCTTATAAACTTGTTGGGTGTATTGGACAGTCTAAAAGGCATATGACCATCCACTCATACAACCTATGTTGTATCTTGAAGGCGGTCTTTCATTCATCTCTAGGCTTGATTTGAATCTGGTGGTATCCACTCCTAAGATCGATCTTGGAGAAGATCTTAGAATCGAAAAGTTGATCCAACATGCCATCTAAGCCAGGAATTGGAAATCTATACTTCACCGTGATTTTGTTAATGGATCGACTATCAACACGAATCGTCTTTCTTTGGCATGAGTAGGGTAGGGACTACACAAGGACTCATACTCTCATGAATATAGCCTCGTTTCAATAGCTCCACAACTTGTCGTTATAGTTCTTCAGCATCCTTAGGGCTAAGACAGTATGCCGGGCGGTTAGGTAAACTTGACCCTGGAACAAGGTCAATCTAGTGTTGAATGTCTCTCATAGGGAGAAGTCTTGGAGGAAGGTCTTTATCCATCAAATCAGTAAAGTTGGATAAGAGTTACTGTACCTCAGTTGGTAGATCTACGTCTAGGTCTATTACATCACTTTTGTAAGGAAGTAAAGTAAAGACCATGTCTCCGTGTTTCATCTTGTCTAAAAATATGAACATAGAAAGTAGTGTAGAGTTGTTGGTTACCAAATTTGAAGGGGTTCCTTCTCGTCGAAGAGTCAATAAGATGTTCTTCCCTTTGATGCTGAGGGTGTAGGTGTTCTTTCATCCATTGTGAATGACACTACGATCATATTGCCAAGGTCGTCCCAACAAAATGTGACATGCATCTATTGACACAACATCACACCATGCTCAATCGTAATACTTGCTACCAATAGAAAAAGGTAAAAGGCACCACCTATCTATGGTTACCTCGTTCCCTTTGCTGAACCATGACAACTTGTAGGGTTTGGGATGATGATCCATCTTCAACTATAGCTTTTGCACAGTTTCTTCATATACAATATTTTCACAGCTTCCACTATTAATAATCATCTTGCAAACTTTGTCTATAACAATACAAGTTATGTGAAAGATGCTAATTCTTAGCCAACCATCTTCCGATTCTTCCTTGATGGCTAGTAGGCTCTTGCATAAGATGAGAGTCTCATAACCATCTCTATAAAGAATCTTGTCATCAATATCGTCATCATAAACCAGATCATCAATCTATTCGGGTTCATCCTCCATGTCTTCCTCAACCAGCAGGATTTTGTTTTTATTTTTTATTTTTATTTAGGGATCTTTTACAATTTGAAGCTTGATGCCCTGTTCACCACATCGGAAACACTTGATAGAAGTCTTAGAGTTACCTTGTGGTGGCTATTGGGAAGGGCGCAATTCCTGAGGACAAACAACTCGATTGTTTTGATCGCTTCTATTTGTTGGTCTCTGATTTAATTGTTTTTCAACAATCAAAGCTTGTTGATCAACCTCTGGAACAGTCCAAAGTGAGTGGAGGCTCAAGAAAGCTTGTAAGGGCTATCGTAATCCTCCTAAATATCGTATTGTCGTTTGCTTCTCGGTCTCAAATAAATCATTCCTAGCAATAAGCTGATAGAATTCCTTCGTATAGTCATCGACGATTCCAACCCCTTGCCTCAATGTATGTAGTCGTTGAAACAATGTTTGCGTGTAGCCAAAGGGAAGAAGTGGGTTCTCATCAGTTTTTTAATTTTTCCTAATCGGTGATTTTGGATTTGCCTTGTCTCTCTCGTGATCGTTAAAGTTGCTCCCACCATGGTAAGGCTCGACCTTTGAATTTGATAATGTCTAATTTTACTTTGACGTGATCAGGTACTTCCATATACTAGATAATCCTCTCTACTTCATTGATCCAATCAATGAAGCCTTCCACTTATAATGTGCCAAAAAAATCAGGAAGATCAACTCAGAAACCAAAGTCCCATATCGTTCCTCTCAACCATGGTGTTCTTGGTGTTGGTGCAACCTTAGGTCAAGGTTGACCTGGTTGACCTGACTCGAGTTGACCTGACTCGAGTTGTATTTTGATGTTTGACGAGAATAGAAAAGTTCTATTATGATGTTTGACGAGAGTAGAAAAGTTGTATTCTGATGTTTGACAGAATACAAACTTGGGAGATTGTGGGTGCAATCTTTGGTCAAGGTTGACCTGGTTGACCCGAGGTGAGTCGACCTGATTCGGGAAATCCTGGTGAGTGAAGCCAGGCGAAAGTCCTGGTGAGTGAAGCCAGGCAAGGGAAATCCAGATAGGTCAAGATTGACCAGACATCTGGTGAAAAGTCCAAGCAGGGAGCTTGGCACGAGAAAAGTCCAAGTATGGAGACTTGGCACAGAAAAGTCCAAGTATGGAGACTTGGCACGGAAAAGTCCAAACAGGGAGCTTGGCATGGGAAAAGTCCAAGTATGGAAACTTGGCATGGGAAGTCGGAGAGGGCTTGGTAGCTCGTTCTCCGGACTAGGTCAGAGAGGGCTCGGGAGCTCGTTCTCTGGACCGGACGTGGAAGTCGGAGAGGGCTCGGTAGCTCGTTCTCCGGACTAGGTCAGAGAGGGCTCGGGAGCTCGTTCTCTGGACCGGATGAAGTCGGAGAGGGCTCGGTAGCTCGTTCTCTGGACCGGACAAAGTCGGAGAGGGCTCGGTAGCTCGTTCTCCGGACTAGGTCAGAGAGGGCTCGGTAGCTCGTTCTCAGGACCAGGTAGGGTTTAGGGCTGGGAGCTCTAAACCTGGATCGGTCTGGTGACCGATCCAGTGATACGCTGGTTGACTGATCGGTCTGGTGACCGATCAGTAACCAAACAAAGTGTTTCTGGATTACCAGACCGATCAGTAATCATCTGAAGCGAAGAAGATTAGGAGAAGAAAGAGGGGGATCGCCGATCCACACAGTCTGATCGGTCCACAGACCGATCGGGCAATCCTCTGTGAAGCGTGTTGATCGGTCTAGGGACCGATCAGATATCCCGATCGGTCCCAAGACCGATCGAGAAGGTCTGACCGATCGGTGGAGCCGATCGGTCAGCCATGCGACACAACGGCTAGTTTATGTGTCTTCTTCTTCGCAGTTATATAAGTCGAGGGCTACGGAGACCGCCGCCCCTTCTTTCTCGATCTTCGCAATCGAGCTTTCTGAGCTCATCTTCCTGAAGCTTCGTGGAAGCTTCCTTCTGCTGCCTTCTGTTGTAGGTGTTTCGTGAAGTTGCTGCTTCAAAGAAGGCAAGCTGTGTTTTTACATTCTTACTGCCTTTGTATTATGCTGTATCTTTGTACTCCTATCTTGCTGTTGCAAGAAGTTTGTGGCGAGGTTTCTCCACCCAGAAGGAGTTCATATTAGCCGGTTATCCGGGGTCTCATCCACCGACGGATTGATAGGCTTCGTCCACCTTACGGACACGTCGAGGAGTAGGAGTATCATCTCCGAACCTCGTTACATCGTCGAGTTTAAGGTTTGCTATTCTTTGTGTCGTTTCTACATTGTATTTCCGCTGCGCTAACCTAAATTGTAGGAAGAAACAAAAATTTGGGGTCGGCTATTCACACCCCCCCTCTCTAGCTGCATCCGATGGTCCTAACAAGTGGTATCAGAGCGAGGTTGCTCTTCGTCGGATTAACACCCAAGGGAGCACAAGCTAGAGAATGGATGGACTTGGAGAAGACGTCATGATTCCACCCTTCTACGATCGCGACGACTTCGCGTATTGGAAGGTAAGAATCAAGTATTTTCTTATGACTAACCTAGCAAATTGGAATTGTGTACAAGTAGGTTTTATTCCTCCGGTGGATAAAGAAGGAGAACCTCTTGAGAAGAAGAAGTGGACGAAGGAACAAATCCACCAATCCACAATCAACGACGAGGTAACGAAAATCCTTAATTTTCATTACCTAATGATATCTTGTGTAAGATAGGTGGATACAACGATGCCAAGGAGTTGTGGAACAACTTGGCCAAGTTCCATGAGGGAAGCTCCAATTCAAGTCATGAAGAGGAGTCAAGTGAGTCAAGTAGCTCACTTCATGGAGGTAAGGAATTAGAAGTTGAGGGCTACTCAACATCTAAGGAAGAAGAGGAGGAGAGTTCTTCCTCAAGATTAGAGCAAGAAGAAGAAGCTTCTACCTCTGGAAGCGATGAAGGAGAAAGCTCATATCCACCCTCAACACTAGGTAACTCAAGCAATTTAATTTCTTGTAAATTACATATAATGTGCTTTGAGTGTAGGGAATATGGGCATTACAAGAGTAAATGTCCAAAGAGGATTAGGAAGACTCCACCGGCGCCAAAGGTCAAGGAAGTCGGAGTCCCGATACGCAAGGGCAAGAAGCACGTGGTGTGCTTCCAATGCAAGCAAAGGGGACATTATAGGAGCCAATGTCCGAGGGGGAGGCAACCTCACAAGGACAAGAGACCAAGCACATCTATAGGGGGAGCTAAGGCAAACCCTAAGGTACCCTTTAAGGCACATTATTGCAATTCTAATAAGAAACATGCTAGTAGCTTTATTGCAATTGCCAATGATGATAAGCATGATAACTATAGTAACCGATACACGTGCTTAGGTGCCAAATATGTTAGCATAGATAAGGACAATACTAGAAAAACCAACCCTAGAATTAACTCATCTAAGGTTAAGGAAAACCTAGGTAGGAATCCCAAAACAACTAGACATATGCCTAGGTATACCTCAAAGAAAAATGACAAATTAAAACTTGAGGTATTAGAAAAGGAAAATCAAGTCTTGAGGTCAAGACTTGACAATTTAGAAAAGACCCTTAAGAATTTAGAGAAGTCAACTCAAGGGTCTAAGGGTCAAAAATCAAAGCCCAAGAACATGAGAGGTTTGGGTCACAAACCTAAGACTCAAGTGGTCAAGCCCACTTATCATAATGTTCCATTCGATTATGGAACAAGACCTAGGGCTAGAAAGACCATCACCAAGGTCACAAGGGGAGTCACCTCTAGAGTTGATCTTGATGAGTCCCAAATGACCAAGGCTTTAAAGCCTAGGAGGGTCATTAGGAGGGTTGCTAGGGAAGTCATCCCTAGTGAATATTTAGTGAACCCAATGAGCTCCAATAGGTATTGGGTTCCTAAGAGCGTGATTCCATCACGCTAGATGGTTTAGGGTGTGTCAACCTTACTTGAATAGGTAGTTAACATAATCATGGCAAAAGGTGGCACTTTAGGAATTTTCAAGGTGTAATCAAGCCTTGAAAAATGAAATGGAAAGTTATTCCTAAGGTGATTAGGATGTGCCAATCATATTTGAGGAGTTTTCTAGAGTCAATCTAATTGGTACATAGTGATCTAAAAATCTTTGGTATATGATGTTAGATCTATTACACTTAGGAATATAGAATTTATGGCAAAATTATCAAAAATGACAACTAAAGCTAGAATTAGGTATGTTCTATACCTTTATATATTATTTGCCATGTATTGTTTGCCATATGCCATGTCATGACATCATATTTAATTTATTATCATTTGAAATGTCATGATAATGCTTAGGTTAGTTAAATGTCATGCCTTATTTAAGTTTCATACTTTATGACACGACATCATGACATTGGCACATGTTTTTACTTATGATATTATTTTATGCCATGTCATCATCTCTTGCATTTATCAATTAATTTGATTTAAGGATAAAAACATAATTTGATATGGAGATCAAATTGTTGTTTAGAAAATGCATGAGAACTTAGAGTAAGATGACCTAAACCATATCTCACATCAAAATTGACTTGGATGTGTTTGATACACCTTAGATGTGTGTGAGATATTAGGATTATGAGTTAGGATCAAGGTGCATAGTTCTTGTACCTAGATGAGCCTAATTCGAAATTGAGGATCATAGGGAAAGCTTGCATACAAGTCATGTACACTTAGCCCGAAGATTGTGGTCCTAAATTGAATGGTTTAAAATCATTTCAAAATTGATTTGAAAAACCTTGATGAAGCTTTTCTAGTGACAGCATTCATCATTGAGCAAGTTTGATACAAAGTTAAGGTAAACTTGAACTATTTCAAAGTTTTTAAACTTTGTATCAAGATTTGAAAATGGAAGTTATTTTCATAAAAAAATATTTTTCCATGATAGTATATGTTATGAGGAATGTATCCTCAAAATTTTATAATTTTTGGAATTTTCTGTAATTTTGTAGGGGTTTCTGAATTTCGGGAGGAAGAAATTCAGAAATCAGAAATCAGACATGTGTGACCGATCAGGAGGTTCCCTGATCGGTCCAGGGGATGCTGGATCGGTCACTGGACCGATCCAGGGAGCTCCTGATCGGTCTGGTGATCGATCGGGCGTGCCAAAATGCTGATTTTCGACTGTGTTGTCTGAAATTTCAGCTGAAAGTTAAAACACAGTTTGTGTTTTGGATTTCTAAAGGTTTGAAACTCTCCAAGACATTGTTGGTGCAATGATCAAGGGGGAGTTGACCTTGAGGGGGGAGTTTTACCTATTAGTCAAGGGGGAGTTGACTTTTAGGGGGAGTTTTTACTCTAAAGACTTGAGTGATATGGGATTATCACTAAGTTGATTGTTGACTTTAGTATCAAGGGGGAAATTAAGGGTTTCAATGAAAGGTATGAGACTTTCATTAGGAAGAAACTCTTGACCTTGATTCACTCTTTTTGATGTGTGTCAAAAAGGGGGAGAATGGGAGAATATCCAAAGAATGTTCAAGGAAGAACATTAGAGTTTGGGGAGAATGTTCAAGGAAGAACATTGGAAAACCTAAGTTAGGTTATCAGGTTAACCTAACTTGATTATGGTTTTTGTCAAACATCAAAAAGGGGGAGATTGTTGGTGCAACCTTAGGTCAAGGTTGACCTGGTTGACCTGACTCGAGTTGACCTGACTCGAGTTGTATTTTGATGTTTGAGGAGAATAGAAAAGTTCTATTATGATGTTTGACGAGAGTAGAAAAGTTGTATTCTGATGTTTGACAGAATACAAACTTGGGAGATTGTGGGTGCAATCTTTGGTCAAGGTTGACCTGGTTGACCCGAGGTGAGTCGACCTAATTCGGGAAATCCTGGTGAGTGAAGCCAGGCAAGGGAAATCCAGATAGGTCAAGATTGACCAGACATCTGGTGAAAAGTCCAAGCAGGGAGCTTGGCACGAGAAAAGTCCAAGTATGGAGACTTGGCACGGAAAAGTCCAAGTATGGAGACTTGGCACGGAAAAGTCCAAGCAGGGAGCTTGGCACGGGAAAAGTCCAAGTATGGAAACTTGGCATGGAAAGTCGGAGAGGGCTTGGTAGCTCATTCTCCGGACTAGGTCAGAGAGGGCTCGGTAGCTCGTTCTCCGGACTAGGTCAGAGAGGGCTCGGGAGCTCGTTCTCTGGACCGGATGAAGTCGGAGAGGGCTCGGTAGCTCGTTCTTCGGACTAAGTCAGAGAGGGCTCGGTAGCTCGTTCTCTGGACCGGACGAAGTCGGAGAGGGCTCGGCAGCTCGTTCTCCGGACTAGGTCAGAGAGGGCTCGGTAGCACGTTCTTTGGACCGGACAAAGTCTTAGAGGGCTCAGCAGCTCGTTCTCCGGACTAGGTCAGAGAGGGCTCGGTAGCTTATTCTCAGGACCAGGTAGGGTTTAGGGCTGGGAGCTCTAAACCTGGATCGGTCTGGTGACCGATCCAGTGATACGCTGGTTGACTGATCGGTTTGGTGACCGATCAGTAACCAAATAGTGTGTTTCTGTGAATTACCTGATCGGTCTGGTGACCGATCAGTAATCATACAGAATCGAAGAAGATCAGGAGAAGAAAGAGGGGGATCGGTCTGTGAACCGATCCACCTGAGTCCTGATCGGTCCACAGACCGATCAGAGAGTTGGGCAACTCTCTGTGAAGCGTGCTGATCGGTCTGGGGACCGATCAGCATAGGTCCTGATCGGTCCCAAGACCGATCAGAGAAGGTCTGGACCGATCAGGGTGGAGCCTGATTGGTCCAGGCCCTAGTGTTACGCTCCGCAAGTGTACGGAAATGTCGCAAGTAATATAAAAGATTATCGTATCCACAGGGACTGGAATAAGCACTAGAAATGTCTCAATGCGAATTAGCTAAACAACTATCCAATTGTTTTAAATGCAAAGTGAAGGTAAACAAATCTAATATTAAAGATCAACAAACAAGAGTTTAGTGTTTTGGGTTATGATAAAGGGAGATTCTAGGAGTTTCAGTTTCTTTGTAAGATTTCTTGAATGTAAATGGTTCACCAATTCTTATCCCTCAATTGCCAAACACTAGTAGAAAGTTGCCGGTTCTCTCTTGCAATAGATAACCGGCTAAGGACTGAGAAATGTATCTAAATATGATCAATTAGACGTGAACCTACGTTGTCGTTACACAGAAGCGCACCTATTACTATGCCTTCCTCGGATATCAACATAGAAGCCCACAACTTATTAATCTATCAAGATACAAGAAACTAATCACAAGATCCATCCTACTCTCTTGAATATTCCTATTTCCTCTTCAAGATTATCTCTCAAACGTCCTTACACGGGCTTGCACCTGTCACGTGGATCCCTCGGATGATCGAGTGAGAGTTTATCTTTACAAAGTCCACAAGAAATCCAAACAATCAATCAAGAATGAGAATTAAGCACAAATCACCATTAATCATTCAAGATATAATTGATACAAGCAAGACAATGTCATTGAAACAAGAAATTGGCAAATCCACAAGAGATTACATCAATCAATCATACAAATACTCCCTTAATCCTAGAATACAAGATCTACTCCATGAATCGAGGAAGAATACCCGAAGAAATAAAGATTACAAGCATTTCTTAAATCCCTAATCCAAGAAACCAAGAAAAGGGGAAAAGAGAAAACTTATCTACGAAGAAGCCTCGTCTTCGGATCCAATCCTCGCTCCGGAGTCAAAATCGTCAAGAACTCCCCTCGAATCGCCCAGAAATCCTCCCAAGAATGGGAGGAAACCACCAAATCTTGTCTTCTCCCAAAGGGGGAGAGATCCCCTTTCAATTCATGAAGGAGGGTTTAAATAGAGGAGGAAATCGGGCGCCACACGGCCCCATGACACGCCGTGTGAGATTCACACGCCATGTCCATTCCTTCTCTGCCAGCTACTGCAGTGTGACTCACACCGCCAGACCCTTACTTCTCTGAAATGCTACAGTCGTGTGGTGCACAGCCACCACCGCTTGGCCTCTGAAACCTCACACGGCCATGTAGATCTACACGCCCAAGGCATTCTCTAATTTCTTGAAACACGACCGTGTGAGATTCACACGCCATGTCCTCTTCCCTTCCTGTAAAACTACACGGCAGTGTGTGGTACACGGCCTGATGCTCTCTCCTTCAATTCCTTCCAAGCTTGTCCGAGGACGATAATCTTCACCAATTTCGACTCATGTGTACAGAAAATGCACAAAAGCGGATCTCCGAACCAAAAGAGTAAATATGCTAAAAGGAAAGTTGAAGTATAAAATGCATAGATCAAGCATGCTCAAAGTATGTAAATGTGCGTAAAAACATGCATAAGAGAGTATATAATCTACGCACATCACACCCAGACTTAAACCTTTGCTTGTCCTCAAGCAAAATGCTGCAATCTAAATTCATATGTTCTACAACACATTCATAAAACCTAGTGCACTTTCCTAACTCTATCAAAAAGTTTCATTAACAAGCGTGATCATGGAAACAAGTAAAGTATGGTTCAAGCATAAGAATCTTGTGCACAGTGTAAAAGTAACTCAACACCCTTCAAGTTTCAATTCATGTCCTAGTCAAGTCGTCATCAAATTTGAATTCCTAGTGTTTCCAGTGAAAGACAAGTAACCAGTGATAGGCACTTACTCACCATTCACTTGGTTCATATTTCTCAACTAACCCAAGGTCTCAAAGGTGTGCTCAATCTCAAGGGAATCTAAGCAGTCATTTCCCCAGTAACCTAATTCGGTCTCAAAGGGGTGACTTGCTAGATTCCACTCATGACAACTATTTTTTATATCCCTTATTTATTTTTATTTTTTTATAAGTGTTTGCATTGTGCAAAACTTATTCACAAATGTACTTTTAGCACACATGTTGGGATATTTTGATTTTTCCAAATGAGCTTTAATGATTTGAGCATCATCCAGTAACCAAAATGAAAGTTGAGAAATCACCATGGAAACCAAGTATTAAGCAAACAAGATGAATCATGACTATTTCAATGACATCAACTATTCAAGCATCAAGCACAAGTGTAGTGAAGATAAACTCCTTAAGGTTGAACCAAAACTAAAACTCATCACCATAAGATTCTTAGCTTATTAATGCTTCCCAAGATAGAAAAAAGAACTACACAAAGTTTACTACTAGCATCATTCGAACATCATGAATCAAGACAATAATCGTGCTAACATTTCACTTGAATCCAAGAAAGCATATAAGTGAAGATTTGATGTTCTCAAAGATTTTTTTTTTTTGCCATGATTATTTCAAAAATAAGCAAAATAAAGCAACAAGCAATGAAAATATGAACCAACATGAAAAACTAACAAAAACTAAAAATCGAAAACCAAACTAAACAGTACATGACACCCCCCCAGACTTAAACTTTTCATCGTCTCGATGAAATCAATATGGTGGAGGAGGTGGAAAATCAGGGAAGAAAGATGCAAAATCTTCAACAAACCATTTAACTTTGTTTCTGAAAAAATTATGATACTCAAACAATTTATCAATATCATCCTGCACAAATCTCATAAAACCTCTAAGATCTTCATGAAATCCATTTTAGCCTTATAAGCATTCATCATTTTAGAAATCTTATCACACAATTCTCTCTCACTCTTAAAACAATCTTGTAGCTTTTTAAATAGTTCCTCCTCCATAAGCTTCTTATTCTCAAGAAATTCATTAGTTGAATCTAAATTACTATGAATATTCTTTAAAGCAGAATTAAGTTCTTGAAACATAAAACTATGAATCTCTTGGTTACCCTTAGAAACATTTCTTGGAGTAAAAGATGACAAAGCTCTAGATTGTTGCCTAGCTAACTTTAAACACCAATTCTCTTTATTATGAATTGTAGTAAAATCATGATTGAGCAATTTTAAAGGGAAACCATTTTTAATGAATAAACTAAATCCATGCTCTTCATGCTTAATCATTTTCATTGCTAAACATGAATTCAAATCCAATGTACGAGAACTCTCCACCACCTCTAATTCACTCAAATCACATCCTAATACTAAGGCCAATTGAGTAAGTAATCCCCCTAAAATAATAGGTGTGGTAGAATTCGATTTCCCTAATTTTGCCAAATGTTTAAGAAAGAAATAACCAGAATTAATTTGAACATTTTCGACCATTGCCCACAAACAATACAAATCTATAAGTCTTACTGATCCCTCTTTGTCCTCCCTTCCAAATATAGTGTTTTTCATGAATAAGTAAGCATATTTAAAAATAGGATTGATAATTTGGAAAACTCTAGAATTATGAGGATCAAATAGCGGTTGTTCAGAAATTTGTCGCCAAAAATGTGAATTCTCAAATTGGGGCAAAATCACACACAGCTCATTCTTTGACAATTCATAACAAGTATTAAAATCTCCCAACGTCCATTCATAACTTTCATTAAACAAACGAAATTTAAACTTCCCCCCACCTTGAACATTATCAACCTCTATTGAGCTTAAAAATTCAAAAACAATTCTAGGATAAGTAGGATATTTTATGTTCACTAAACCACTCCATCCTATCCTTTCAAATAACCAAACCAAATCATCCTTAAACCCCAAAGTTTCTAAAGTTTCAACATCAAGAAACCTAGTGCCTAAAAGAGGTCGTTTACATAAAGAAGAATATCTATACCGTTGCTCATCACTAGAGAAAACAATACCAAAGTCATTAGAAATACCTTTAAAGCAAACATTCCTCTCCTTTCTTGCAACCACCTTCTCCTTCCCTTTTCTTGTGGCCGAAATCTCCTCAATCACATTTTCCATGGAAGAAAATCAAATCTCCTTAAGAAGAATGAGAAAGAAAAATTAGAAGAAGTAGTTTAAACCTTTAGAAATGGGAAAATAGGAAAGAGGAACGAGTGGCGGTACACGGCCGTGTGCCGCCCACACCCCGTGCCCTAATTCCTTAAAAAGATGTGGATCAGGCCGTGTGATATCACACGGCCATATTCATTTCTCATCGCACGTCCGTGTCTGTGACACGACCCCCTTCTCTTTCTTCTCTGGATTCCAGACACGGGCCGTGTCTGGGACACGGCCTATACCTTTTTCTCCTCGGGATTCTTTACACGGCCGTGTTTGAGACACGACCTAGACCTCTTTCTCCTCGGGAGATCCTACACGGCCGTGTCTGGATTGTTGGGACCTTAGATGGCTAGAGGGGGGTGAATAGCCTCTTTGAAAAACACTAAACACAAATTTCTTCAAGAACTTTGTTAGCACAGCGGAATTAGAAAACTAAAACAAGAAAGCACAGCACACTAACTCAGAGATTTACGAGGTTCGGGGATAACTTGCCCCTACTCCTCGGCGTGTCCGTAAGGTGGACGAATCCTCTTGATCTTTCGGTAGATCACACCCCGGAAGCTATCCGGCTAAAGGATTCTCCTTCTCGGTGGAGTAACCTCTCCACAAAGTCTTTAACAGCAGTAAGAAATTAAGCACAAGACTTACAGTAGTGGCTCAAGTGAAATGATCAAAGGAAGCTCACAGCCACAATCAGCGAAGAACAAGCACACTGCTTCAATCTTCCAGAGAGTTTTTCTCCACAGTGTTTTTCACAGCAAGAGCACAAAAAGCATTGTCACGAGAGCCTCTCCTCTCCACCTTCATATGCCTCTCTGCTCTGTAACGGATCTCTGCCAAACCTGCAGCAAATCCCTGCAACCGTCCACGACGTCGCCAATCACGCTTCTTCCTTGTCTGATTGTCTCAGCTCCCACCAATGGCATCCTCGTTTCCACTGGTACCTCTGAGCTTGAACCTATCAGCACAAGTCAAGCTGATTTCGACCAAACGGCTGCCAGCAGATCGCAAACGAGACGTTGCTACCAAAACTGGTTTGTCCGCAGCGAGACACAGCAAAAGCTTTTTCGTCGCCTTCTACTAATGATCCTTAATTTGAATTCACCCAACATCAAGTAATCTGTAACCTGTAACTTCGAGAAGCTTACAACAGATGGTTAGAAACGAAATAGGTAAAAGCAATTGCGAATCAGAAACAATAAGAGAAAGCACATGCAAAACAATCCATACTGTGGATCGGTCTGCAGACCGATCCATGATTTCTGGATCATCTCTGATCGGTCTGCGGACCGATCAGGAACTAATATGCTCGGTCCCTAGACCGATCCATATTCGCCGGTGATCGCGAAGCCGATGCCGTTGGTGGCGAACGGGCTCTTGATCCCGTAATCCTCCAGCGTGCCCGACACGATCGCATTGATGACCTGCAAATCGTTCTGCTGGCGGCGGCTACCCGGTCCCCGGACCGATCAGTATACACTCAGTGTGCTACTGAGTGTTGCCTGATCGGTCTGCAGATCGATCAGGCAACTGGATCGGTCTACAGACCGATCAGCCGTGCCACTGTGCCACTGGATCGGTCTGCAGACCGATCCAAAGCTGTGAGTCTCGAGTCAAGCTTCCAAGCTTGCTGCCCTCACCCCTGACGGTCCAGAGAGCGTGCTACCGAACCCTCTCCGACCATACATGCCAAGCTTCCACACTTGGACTTCCCAATTGCCTGGTTTCACTCACCAGGACTTTCCAATTGCCTGGCTTCACTCACCAGGACTTTCCAACTGCCTAACATCCCAGTTAGGACTTTCCCACTGCCTGGCTTCACTCACCAGGACTTTCCCGTGCCAAGCTCCTCGCTTGGACTTTTCCCAATCAGGTCAATCAGGTTAACCAAGTCAACCTTGATTAGTAATTAATCTGAGTTAATTTAATATCTGATTCAAACTTAAATCAGTGTCAACATCAAAACAACATCCAGGTCAGACTGTATCAACAATCTCCCCCTTTTTATTGTTTGACAACACAATTTAAGTTTAGATCAGAAAAACTCTCATATCCATAATTTCAGGGAAATTAAGATCTCCCCCTAAGATGGATATAACTCAGTTACCTTCTCCTCTTTTTTTTATATTGATTCAAAGAGGTCAAATCGTCTCTAAACTTAATTATTCTCTCCCCTTTGTCAAACACCGAAAAGGTGTAAAATAATGAATAAGACTGACAAGCACCTCCCCCTTTTAACCAATAACGCCTCAATCTTAATCCACATAAAAAAATACGGTATATGAAAAACAATGGCATATGAAACATCATAAGTGTATCATGAATAGTGAAGCATCATAAATAGCATGAATATAAGAAACATAGCTAACATCCAGTTCAGATAAATGTATCAAAGACATAGTATCAACAAAACAATCAAAACATAGAGAATGTCAGCCAACATCCTCATCAAGAGGATCATCTGCAGCATCAGCTGGAAGAGTGGAATCCTGAAGAGGCATGCTGCTGCCTGAGGGTAGCTCGCCCGCAGAGTGCTGAGGAGGTGGATGGCCGGCCATCCATCCTAGAAATGCCTGATGTGTCGCCAACTGCTGTCTCTGTAGAGTATCGAAGCGCTGATCAATCTGGAGGCGCAGGCCATCGAACTCTGCAGCCACCATCTCCTCGTGGCGGTCAAACCGGCTCTCCAGCTCAGCGATCTGCCAGCGCAGATCTGGATCCTCCTCGCCATATGCAGCAGCAGCAGGAGGACGAGCAACCTGTCGTGGAAGTGGTAGCTCACCCAGTGCCCTCCCATCCTTCCACCTAACCGTCCCATCCTGACTTAGGATTCCGGACTTGGAAAACGCACGTTTCCCAAGTCGACAATCCTGCCTGACCATCTTCACTATCCTCCCCCTAGAGACGTCAATACCCATGGACTCGAGCCAATCAGTAATTATATGCCCAAAAGGCATATAGATGTTGTCGCCGCTCGGTTCGCTATGGGATATGATAGACATATAGACACTCGACATAATATCAAAATCTAGACGTCGACGTAACCCATAAAGCATCAGACAGTGATATGGTCGAATTTCTGCCAACGGTTTAGAGGTGATAGGTAGAAGACATTGTGTGACAACTTTGAAAAGGATGTAGTCAGGAGCAGAGAGTCTAAGGGCTGCAAATATAGGAAAGTCGTCATCTAACTCATCTAAACCATCCAGTCTCGGATGACCAAAGAAGTACTCATAGATTGAGTCAGAAGAGACATTAAGAGGATGAGGTACGGGTTCAGGCAAAATAGGATAGATGGAGAACACCGTCCCCGAACACAAACGACAACCTAAATACTCAAAGAAGGCAATTATGTTGAGATCAACGTTTTGCTTAGCCACTCTTGTTCTATAACTACCATCAGGAGTCTGATAAAGGTTGTTATAGAATTCAGATACTAGATCAAAGTTGATGTCCCTTTCTAGAAAAACCAAAGAATCGAGCTTGTAGTAGGCAATGGTTTCTAAAATAGAGGGACAAGATTCCTGCATGAACTTCTTATCAACAGATCGACAAGGGAGTAATTTGAAAGTCCTCTCCTTAAATGATTTTTCAAATTGTTGGTTGGGGAATCTCCCCGAACTAGCCGGTTGAGGTCGGGAGGTAGCAGGAGCTTTGGACTTGGATTTGGATTTCTCGGTTGGTTCCTTAGAGGTACCCTCACCACTAGTGGGTTTCTTCCTCGGTGCCATTTTGACCTTCGGCTTTTAGAAGACGATGGGTCGAGAATACGGGAGGAAGAAAGGGGCGTCGGGGCGTCGGTCGGCTAGGGTTGTGAGAAAGAAGAAGATCGGGAAGAGAGGAGGTCAGGAGGATTTAATGAGGGGGTAGCGCACAGTGTAATCTGATCGGACGGCTGTCCGATCAGGATCGATTTTAACGCACACAAAAAGGGTCTGATCGGTCCCCTTGACCGATCAGGAAACCCTCTGATCGGTGCTCGGATCGATCAGGGGCCTTCCTGCGAACCATAGAGAGCTGATCGGTCCTTGGACCGATCAGAGATCGAACAGAGAGGTTGAAGAGGTTGAGACTCTCCTGATCGGTCCAACCATAGAGAGCTGATCTGTCCTTGGACCGTTCAGTGATCGAACAGAGTTGTTGAAGTGGTTGAGACTCGCCTGATCGGTCCCTGGACCGATCAGTGAGCCAACAGAAAGCACGAAGATATCTGGAGGACCCCTGATCGGACTGTGGACCGATCAGAGAGTCTCCTGATCGGTCGTGAGACCGATCAGTGTCTGATAATTCAGATTTCTGATATCTGAATTCGAGCAACTGATTTCGCAGTCGTTTCTCTCGAGAATTCTGAAAATTCAGAACTTCTCAAATTCAGAATACAGAACTTAAACATCTACGAACAAGAACATTTCCTAATTGCAAGCTCTGAAAGTCCTAACATTCTAGTTTTTTTTTATTAAGTTACAAGTTAGTTTCAGACATTTCAGAGTTTCAAAACCTGAAATATCCAACCCTGTCATGTTTAGTTTCAAATTTGTCAAAATATATCCTAAATTACTATTCTTACATTATCAACTCATCTTATCATTAAAGATACCAATCCAAAGTATCAATCAACACATCAATCATGATTAGATAATTTCTAGACAAAAGTCCAACCAAGATTCCTTGGTTGGAATATATGAGTAAGATCTAGGAGTCAAATACACATGAATTATGTAATGACCTTCCCCATACTCAATTTATGTCTCTTCAACCTACTTATTCAAGGGATGCATAATACATTTTGAATAAATTGATTGTTCCTAGCATCTCACCCCATTTCTAGCAAACAAAAACAATTTGTTAAACCTTATCGTTTGTGTGAGATGTCCCCAAATTGCCCAAATCAGTTTCCCAATTACTCTTGTCATTTTAATAGTCCTTATTGATCATGGTGAAGTTCTAATGACCTAAGGAGCCAAACACATTCCCAACTCCCTCCTTAAATGACTAAATTCATTCTCCGGAAGGGGTTTTGTGAAGATATCGGCTAGCTTTAACTTTGACTCAACATATGTGAGCACAATGTCTCCCCTAGCTACGTGATCTCTTATGAAGTGATGACGCACTTCAATGTGTTTGGTCCTCGAATGATGGACTGGATTTTTAGTTAGGTTGATTGTGCTAATGTTGTCGCATAGCACTTGTACACCCTTATAAGAGAGTCCATAATCCTCTAGGGTGTGTATCATCCACAACAACTGTGATACACTCTCTCCCATGGCAATATATTCAGCCTCGGTCGTGGAGAGAGCAACACAATGTTGCTTCCGACTTGACCAACTAACTAAACATGAACCTAAAAATTAGCAACCCCCACTCGTACTTTTCCGATCCAATTTGCACCCAGCATAATCGGAGTCGGTATAACCTATCAAGTCAAATGATTCAGTACGAGGGTACCAAAGACCTACTCTAATTGTGCCTTTAAGGTATCTCAGAATTCTCTTAACTGCAATTAAGTGAGATTCCTTGGCACAGACTTGATACCTAGCGCACATGCCCACAGCAAAGAGTATGTCCGGTCGACTAGCTGTGAGATATAGAAGACTACCGATCATGCTTCTATATTGCGTTAGATCAACTGATTTTCCACTCTCATCATTGTCAAGACGAGTGCTCGTCGCCATAGGAGTGGATACTTCCTTAGAATCACTCATTTTGAATTTCTTAAGCATCTCTTGAGTGTATTTTGCTTGATGGACATAAATGCCATCTCTAGTTTGTTTGATTTCTAGTCCAAGGAAGAATGTCAATTCTCCCACAAGACTCATTTCAAACTCACTTTCCATGTGAGTGATAAATTCATTTAAATAGCCCTTGTTATTTGAGCCACAAATTATGTCATCGACATATACTTGGGCTACAAAAATATTTTCACCATCTCGACGAAGAAATAGTGTTGGGTCTATTTGACCCCTTACAAAACCCTTTTCTAATAGATAAGTCGACAACCTTTCGTACCAAGCTCGAGGTGCTTGTTTTAGCCCATAAAGAGCTTTCTTGAGCTTGAACACGTGGTTTGGAGCTTCGGTATTCACAAACCCCGGTGGTTGTTCAACGTAGACTTCTTCTTTAATGAAACCATTTAAGAAGGCCGATTTAACGTCCATTTGATAGAGCTTGAAACCTCTATGTGCAGCAAAAGCTAGCATTGAACGAATGGACTCCAATCGTGCCACAGAGCATAGGTCTCATCATAATCGAGGCCTTCAACTTGACTATAGCCCTTGGCTACTAGTCTTGCCTTGTTTCTTACTACCTCTCCCTTTTGGTTTAACTTATTTTGAAGACCCATTTAGTTCCAATAATGGTGGTCTTCTTAGGTCTAGGAACCAAGTCCCACACTTGGCTTCTTTCAAATTGACCTAACTCATCTTGCATAGCTATGACCCAATCAGGATCATGCAATGCCTCATCAACTAGTTTAGGTTCGATTTCGAGATCAAAGCAACCTCATTCGACTCATTTCGAAGAATGATCTAGTCCTAACCCTTGTTGGATGTCTCCCACAATCTGGTCTTGTGGATGACTAGAGACTATCCTAGATTGCCTTGGGGTTGGCGGTGCCTCATGAGTGGTCTCACTCGGCACAGGCAAGAGATCGATTGAGCCCTTTCTTGCCTTTGCTCATCATCTTCGAGTCAACTTGACTCTTCCAATGTTTTGATCATTCAAACTTAGATTTCTAAGTTCGAATTGAATTTCTCCTACATCCCTTGATTGATCATTTGATTTAGGGATTTCTTCAAATGCTACGTCTGAGGACTCTTCAATCAATTTAGTCCTCTCATTGTAGACTCGATAGGCTTTGCTGGTAAGAGAGTACCCGACCAGTATCCCTTGATCAGCCTTAGCCGTGAACTTCCCAAGATAGTCCTTGGTGTTTAAGATAAACACTTTACAACCAAACACCCTAAGATGTTTAATTGTAGGCGGTTTCCCAAACCAAAGTTCATGGGGAGTCTTTCCTAAAAACCTATGTATTAAAACTCGATTTTGCACATAGCAAGTCAGTATTCACGCTTCACCCATAAGTAGCTCGGTAGTGAGTACTCATGAAGCATGCTTCGTGCAGCCTCTTGTAGGACTCGGTTCTTTCTCTCCACAACCCCATTTTTTTGTGGGGTCCTTGGAGTAGAGAACTCATGCCTATATCCCTTTTCTTGACAAAACTCTAAAAACCTATGATTTTGAAATTCCCCACCATGATCACTTCTAATGGTTTTAATTGTTGTCGATTTTTCATTTCAGTTCTTCTACAAAAGGAAATAAAAATATCTATAGTTTGGTCCTTATGTTTCAAGAAGAAAGTCCATGTGTATCTAGTAAAATCATCAACGATTACCAAACAATATCTACTTCCATTCAATGATATTACACTACTGCAATCAAATAGGTCCATGTGCAATAAATCTAAAGCAGTAGATGTACTTACATTGCTTTTACCTTTATGGACAGCTTTTGTTTGCTTACCCTTTTGACATGCATCACATAGTTTGGTCTTGTGGAACTTGATGCTTGGTAAGCCTCGCACTAATCCTTGGTTGGCCAACTTCCAGATGTTCTTCATGTTTACATGTGCCAATCTTCTATGCCATAACCAAGACTCTTCTTCTTTCGACATGAAACACTTAATCAAAGCATTAGTAGCACTTTTAAATGATACTTGATAAATATTGTCAACCCTTGTGCCTACTAGTACCGTGTCAAGTGTGTCAATGTGTTTAACCAAACATTGACTTGAATGAAATTCAATTGTGTAACCCGTATCACACAATTGACTGACACTTAGGAGATTAAAAGTCATCCCCTTGACTAGAAGGACATTCTTGATATGAAGACATTCGGATATATGAATGTCTCCAATTCCTACAACCTTAAGGCTACCATTATTACCAAAAGACACATTACCTCTACTTTTGTTTTGAATGGTAGAAAATAGTGACTTGTCCCCGGTCATGTGCTTGGAGCATCCACTATCAACAAACCAAGTTGACAGATGCTCCCCCTTTACCAATGCCTACAATACACGAAAAATAGAGGTTTTAGGTACCCAAATCTTGGGACCTAATGCTTCTACAACGAAAGACCTAGGAACCCATGCCTTGGTCATACCTTTCCTAGTTCCATGAACTCTATAAACATGTGATCTACTATTTTGAGTTCTAGACATTAGAGAAATGAAACTCGACTCCTTGGGTTGATACCAACTTTGTTGTAAACCGCCCTTTGGGCATTTAGAATCATGTCTAGAGTCTTAGAGCTAGTTGAGAATTTCTCAAGCATTTTCTTGAGTTTCTCAACCTCACCCTTTAAGGCCTTGTTCTCATCCTCAAGGACTTCTAGATGTAGGTCATCGACCTCATCTTCTCTAAGGGTCCTTAAGGTTTTTACTTCTTCTTTCAACAATTTATTTTCTGTTTTTGACTTTTTAAGCAATGTAGATAAGTGAGTGATAGTTTTATAACACTTTTCTATATGAGAAGAGGTTACCTCTTCATCATCCGAAGATGATGAAGCCGTGGTTGAAGCGCTTGAGTCATCACTCTCGGATTCTGACTCTTCCCTTGCCATGAGTGCCAATTGCCGAGTGCTCTTTTCCATCTTCTCTTCTTCCTCCAATGAGCTTGATGAGGACTCATCCCAAGTGGCCTTGAGAGCCTTCTTCTTCTTGGCTCTTTCCTCCTTCCTTTTGGCTCGTTCCTCCTTCCTCTTTAGTTTCGGACACTCGCTCCGAATGTGTCCTTTCTTGCTACACTCATAACATGTAACATTAGATTTATCAAAATTTTGATCATTAGTTTTACCTTTTCCTTTGTATCTTCGGCCTCTTCTCATAATCCTCCTTACGAAGTTCGCCATCTCGCTTGATGATGATCCACTTTCATCATCGGATTCGGAAGAAGAGGTGGATGAGGAAATCTCCTTTTCTTTCTTCTTTTCCTTCTTCCTTCTTCCATCCTTGCTCTTTGGTCCTGTAAATAAAGCAATACCCTTCTCTTTTTGACCTTTGTTAGCAAGCTCATGAAGTTCCATCTCACAGAAAAATTCATCTAGTTTAACAATGGAAAGATCCTTGGATACCTTGTAGGCATCTACCATGGATGACCACAAGGCATTCCTAGGAAAAGATTTAAGAGCGTACCTTACTAGGTCACAGTTTTCTACCCGTTCATCCACGGAGTGGAGACCATTGATGATCTCCTTGAATCTCCCATGAAGTTCACTCACCGTTTCATTGTCCTTCATGGTTAGATTTTGGAGCTGATTCAAGAATAGGTCCCTCTTGGCAATCCGAGAATCTCGAGTTCCCTCTTGGAGCTCGATGAGTTTGTTCCATAGGTCTCTTGCACTTGAGAACGGACCTACCTTGACGAGTTGGTCCTTGGCGATTCCACATTGCAAGGTGACCATAGCCTTGGCATCGGCTTGTGCTTTGCGGAGTTGTTCGGTAGACCACTTTGACGACTCGAGTTCCTTACCTTCTTCATCCTTTGGTGGTGTGAAACCTTCCTTGATTGAGAACCACATGGCTATGTCGGTTTTGAGGTAGTACTCCATGCGGCCCTTCCAATATTGAAAATCTGCTCCTTCGAAGTAAGGTGGACGGTTGGTGCTAAATCCCTCCTTCATGGCCATTGTTTTGCTCTTTGGGTTGTTAAGCCGAAATGAAGAGCACCAGGCTCTGATACCACTTGTTGGGACCTTAGATGGCTAGAGGGGGGTGAATAGCCTCTTTGAAAAACACTAAACACAAATTTCTTCAAGAACTTTGTTAGCACAGCGGAATTAGAAAACTAAAACAAGAAAGCACAGCACACTAACTCAGAGATTTACGAGGTTCGGGGATAACTTGCCCCTACTCCTCGGCGTGTCCGTAAGGTGGACGAATCCTCTTGATCTTTCGGTAGATCACACCCCGGAAGCTATCCGGCTAAAGGATTCTCCTTCTCGGTGGAGTAACCTCTCCACAAAGTCTTTAACAGCAGTAAGAAATTAAGCACAAGACTTACAGTAGTGGCTCAAGTGAAATGATCAAAGGAAGCTCACAGCCACAATCAGCGAAGAACAAGCACACTGCTTCAATCTTCCAGAGAGTTTTTCTCCACGGTGTTTTTCACAGCAAGAGCACAAAAAGCATTGTCACGAGAGCCTCTCCTCTCCACCTTCATATGCCTCTCTGCTCTGTAACGGATCTCTGCCAAACCTGCAGCAAATCCCTGCAAATCCCTGCAACCGTCCACGACGTCGCCAATCACGCTTCTTCCTTGTCTGATTGTCTCAGCTCCCACCAATGGCATCCTCGTTTCCACTGGTACCTCTGAGCTTGAACCTATCAGCACAAGTCAAGCTGATTTCGACCAAACGGCTGCCAGCAGTTGTCCGCAGCGAGACACAGCAAAAGCTTTTTCGTCGCCTTCTACTAATGATCCTCAATTTGAATTCACCCAACATCAAGTAATCTGTAACCTGTAACTTCGAAAAAGCTTACAGCAGATGGTTAGAAACGAAATAGGTAAAAGCAATTGCGAATCAGAAACAATAAGAGAAAGCGCATGCAAAACAAGCCATCGTGGATCGGTCGTGATCACGCTCTATTTATCGCGATCGGTGCGGTGACCGATCGGTGCTGTCGATCGGTCCCAAGACCGATCCACCCTTCACGCGAATCGCACGAAGCTGATCGGCGTGGACCGATCGGGACTCACCGGATCGGTCCGTAAACCGATCGGTATCCACTCGGCGCATCGAGGATCATCGATCGGTCCCGGACGATCGGTATCCTCCGATGTGCTCGAGTGTTATCGATCGGTCCCGGACCGATCGATATCCACCGATGTGTTTTGCGTCGGTCCCGGACCGATCGATACACTCGATGTGCTCGAGTGTTGCTGATCGATCTGCGGATCGATCAGAGCTGAATTGTGCCGATCAGGGAAGATCTGATCGGCCTGCGGACCGATCCAAAGCTGTGAGTCTCGAGTCAAGCTTCCAAGCTTGCTGCCCTCACCCCTGACGGTCCAGAGAGCGTGCTACCGAACCCTCTCCGACCATACATGCCAAGCTTCCACACTTGGACTTCCCAATTGCCTGGTTTCACTCACCAGGACTTTCCAATTGCCTGGCTTCACTCACCAGGACTTTCCAACTGCCTAACATCCCAGTTAGGACTTTCCCACTGCCTGGCTTCACTCACCAGGACTTTCCCGTGCCAAGCTCCTCGCTTGGACTTTTCCCAATCAGGTCAATCAGGTTAACCAAGTCAACCTTGATTAGTAATTAATCTGAGTTAATTTAATATCTGATTCAAACTTAAATCAGTGTCAACATCAAAACAACATCCAGGTCAGACTGTATCAACATGGATGACACGGCCCAAGCACTTCCCTTCTCTGCAACCTTTGCCTGGCCGTGTATAGCACACGGCCGGGCTCTGTTTTGCAGCTAACCTGAAAACAAAATTAAAAACAAGTAAAAACCAACAAAATGAATTTATACTAGCTAAAAGAATTCAATCTGGAGGGCGAGGTTCAGAAAAATACAACCTTTGTACCTCTTCTATTTTCGTACCATGAATATATTTTTTCAAACGTTGACCATTTACCTTAATTATCCCAAAATCTTTGTTCCAAATATCTACAGCTCCAAAAGGATAAACCTTTTTTACCTCATATGGACCCGTCCACCTTGACTTAAGCTTCCCAGGAAAAAGTTTTAATTTTGAATTGAACAACAAAACCAAATCTCTTACATTAAAGTCTTTACGAAGAATGTGCTGATCGTGCCATTTCTTCGTCCTTTCTTTGTAAGATTTAGCATGCTCATATGCATCCATCCTTAATTCATCAAGTTCGTTCAACTGAAGCTTCCTTTTCTCCCCTGCTTCCTTTAAATCCATATTCAAATTTGCAATTGCCCAATAAGCCTTGTGTTCTAGTTCAACTGGAAGATGGCAAGGCTTACCATAAACTAATCGAAATGGGGTCATCCCAATAGGAGTTTTATAAGCAGTTCGATATGCCCATAAAGCATCATCTAGTTTCAATGCTCAATCCTTTCTTGAAATGGATACAGTCTTTTCCAATATGGACTTAATTTCCCGGTTAGATATCTCAGCTTGCCCATTAGTTTGAGGATGATAAGGTGTTGCTACTTTATGCTTCACTCCATATCTTCTAAGTAAGTTTTCAAACTGTTTCTCTATAAAATGTGATCCTTCATCACTAATGACTGCCTTTGGCACCCCAAATCTTGGAAAGATAATACTCCTAAATAATTTGATAACTATTTTCGCATCGCACGTAGGAGATGCCACAGCTTCTACCCATTTGGACACATAATCTACCGCCACAAGAATATACCTATTCCCATATGAAAGAGGGAAAGGTCCCATGAAATCAATTCCCCAAACATCAAATAACTCAACCTCAAGAATGTAATTTAACATTGTTTCATTTCTTTTAGTTATATTCCCAGTTCTCTGACATTGATCACAAGACTGAACAAACAACTTAGCATCCCTGAATAAGGTTGGCCAATAAAATCCTGCTTGAAGAATTTTCGTAATTGTTTTTGAACTACCCAAATGTCCTCCATAGGATGAAGAATGGCAATGAAACAAGATATCTCTAACTTCTTCTTCAGGTATACATCTTCAATAAATCACATCATTGCACTTCTTATACAGGAGAAGTTCATCCCAAACATAATTCTTAACTTCTGAAAAAAACTTTTTCCTTTGTTAATGAGAAAAATCCGGAGGTAACACTCCACTAGTAAGGAAATTCACAAAATCTGCGTACCAAGGAGTTTTCACACTTGATAAAGCTAATAAGTGTTCATCCGGGAATATGTCATCAATAGGTAAATCAAAATCCACCTCATTTTCTGACTTTTGAGATATTCTAGACAAATGATCCGCTACTACATTTTCAGCTCCTTTCTTATCCCTAATCTCAAGGTTGAACTCTTGCAAAAGTAAAATCCACCTGATTAACCTAGGTTTAGCATCTTTCTTTCCAAGTAGATACCGAATAGCTGCATGATCAGTATACACTATTATTCTTGATCCTACTAGATAGGATCTAAATTTATCAATAGCAAATACCACTGCCAATAATTCTTTTTCTGTAGTAGAATAGTTTACTTGGGCTGCATCAAGTGTTTTACTTGCATAATGGATCGCATGTAAAATCTTATTTCTTCGTTGTCCCAAAACTGCTCCTACAGCAAAATCACTAGCATCACACATTATTTCAAAAGGAAGATCCCAATCAGGTGCTTGAATGACTGGAGCTGTTGTAAGAGCACTCTTGATTTTATTGAAGGCTTCAATACATTCGCTATCAAAACAAAACTCAACATCTTTAATCAACAGATTAGTCAATGACTTGGAAATCTTTGAAAAGTCCTTAATAAAACGTCTATAGAAACCAGCATGCCCTAAAAAACTCCTAACTCCTTTTACATTGATGGGTGGGGGTAATTTGTCTATTACTTCCACTTTTGCTTGATCTACCTCAATACCACGCTCTGAAATTTTATGCCTCAAAACTATTCCTTCCTTAACCATAAAATGACATTTTTCCCAGTTCAACACTAGGTTTGTATCTTCACACCTTTTTAGAACAGTAGAAAGATTTGGCAAACAAGAATCAAAGTCATTTCCATAAACTGAGAAGTCATCCATGAAAACCTCCATAATTTTTTCTATTAAATCTGAAAAAATTGCCATCATGCATCTCTGAAAAGTGGCTGGAGCATTACAAAGCCCAAATGGCATCCGACGATAAGCAAAGGTACCATAAGGACAAGTAAAAGTAGTCTTCTCCTGGTCTTGAGGATGAATTGGAATTTGAAAAAATCTAGAATATCCGTCCAAGTAACAAAAGTAGGAATGTTTAGCTAATCTTTCAAGCATTTCATCAATAAATGGTAAAGGGAAATGATCCTTCCTTGTTTCTTTATTCAACTTCCGATAATCAATGCACATTCGCCACCTCGTCACTGTTCGTGTTGAAATTAGCTTATCTTCTTCATTCTTGATAACAGTCATTCCTCCTTTCTTTGGAACCACGTGGACTGGACTCACCCATTCACTATCCGAAATTGGGTAAATAATCCCTGCATCAAGAAGTTTAATCACTTCCTTCTTTACTACCTCTTTTAAATTTGGATTTAGTCTCCTTTGATGCTTGGTAAGCACAAAATACTGATGTGTCACGAAAGGTCTTATCAAATTAATAAATATATATTTCACTGAACCCCTTAATTAAACAATAATGTCGTAGTAACGAGCCCAGGATCGATCCGAGGAACCAACGGTAGAATGTAATTTAGGATTGTCTTTTTATTCTTATTTTTGGGGTTTTCGATATAAAAATGGAGTTGGGGATTTTAAAGCTTTGAATATAAATCTACAAAGGAAAACACAGCAGTAAAGAAATTAATCTAAAGCATAACTAAAACCTACCTATGTGCCAACAATCAAACCTTAACGCATTGTCACTCCTACATTGAGATTAAATCATTGACACACTCTTAAACTAAGGAATGAAATACAAGACAGAAATAAAATTTAATCTAAAGCATGATTTAAACCCTAATTTGGAACTTAAACTCTAAACACTTAACCAAGCATCAAATTAACTTAAACTAAGCTTCACTTAAGTAATGAAATACTAAATTACTGCTAAAAACATAACAAACAATTAATGGATCCAATCTAAGCTATAAAACAGAAATGAAATGAACTGAAAAGGTAAACCAATCCAATCTCTCAACCAATCTAACAAGCTTCACACTCAAGCCGTCACACAAGAGTGCCAAAGTCGAAACCACCCAACTTTGGACCTCAATGGAGCATCTAAGCGGCGTATCAGCTCCAGGTATGCTCCGCAACGCCGACGGACCACCCCCGACGAGCTAGAACAACCCGAAACCCAAGTAAATGCCGAAAATGCTGGAAATCTACTACCGGAGCTCTCTGGATCTGGATGGAAGTTGTGGATTGCGGATGGGCATCGGATGAACCTCAATAACGCCGGCGGACCACCTCCAAGCGTCACTGATGGGAATCAGAGCTCAGATTTGGAGGACCACCTCCAAATCTGAGGTGAAACAGAGAACTGCCGCAAGTAGAAAACGCGCCAGAAAGAACACTCGCCGGCGCTCCAGATGATCGGGATGAGCTGCTAAGAAGTCTTCCACCAAGGTAGAAACTCGGGAGGATGATCGGAGAAGGAATCGGGGCCGAAATCCGGAAGATGCCGCGCCGCGGGACGAAGAACAGCGCAGGGGATCGACGAAGAAGCTGGGTACTGTAGCTTCTCATTTAAATCAGATCTGGATCTGGAATGGACGGTTGAGATGATTCCGGGCTAAATCAACGGTGAAAAGTCATCCAAAATCTGATCCGAAGGTACTGATGTTGATCTAGGGTCTGGATCTACCCTCCTGTAGGTCGGATCGATCAGATCATCACTGGATGGCCCAGATCGGCCCAGTCTTCATTGAACGGCCCAGATTAATTCGGCTTGATCAATGGCTAGATGAACTTAGATCTGGATAAAAACTTCTGGATCTTCATCAATGGCTCAGATCTGCTCCCCATTAGGTTGGATCGGCCAGATCTTCAACGGATGGTTCAGATCTCTCCTATTCTTGATAAACGGCCCATAATACTTCAAATCTTTATCTTCTCGTTTGAACTCCGATTCGAGCCCAATTTCAGTCTAAATAGATCCAAATCCAAGATCCTTTGATGCCTACAAAATAATAATCAAATATTAGCATCAAATAACACCAAAAAATAATATAATTTGTAATTAAGTCTAAAAATACACACTATGCACAAAATGTGATGTAACCATGATTTAAACTATGAAATCAACATCAAACCATGCATATATGAATCAAAATAATGCAGTAAAATCATGGTTATCAAATCCCCCACACTTAGTCTTGAACGTCTCGTGAATATATACATTTGTACAATTTGATTAGCGGATGTGACAGATTCGACATTATCAAATTTTGGCGCCGTTGCCGGGGAAATTGTAATATGCAATGTTTAGTAATTTTAGGATTGTTGTTTTAATTGCTTTCATGATTATATATTCATGTGTTGATTTTATTTGTTCCTGAGTCTTCTGATTTTATTTGCTAGTGTTTCAGTGTAAGAACAGAAAATTCATGTGACCATGGATCCATATCATCAGTATTTTGGAGATGGGATGGAGAATTATTATTATCAGCCTCAGACTCAGTTTTATCAGCCTGAATCTCAGTGCCACCTACCTATGGAGCAACGGAATAGGTATGAGGATGCACAAGAACAAATTGAAGAATCAATGTGGAAATGCAATGAAGTTATGCAACAAATGAGAGAGCATCAAGAGCAACAATTTGTAAGGATACAGAATATACAGAGTCAGTTAGATCAGATAACATCATCTATTAATCAGTTACAAGCACAAAGAGCCAGTGAAGAGGTGGATTGTGGAGATCTTGTCAGGCTTGACACTACTTATATTTCTTCACAAGAATTTTCTAATATTATTTGTGATGATGATGTAGTTGTTAAAATTTCTGAATCTACTGATGATGTTGCTTTAGATGTTGTTGAAGATGCAGGTATTGTTGCAGAAGATGATATAAGTGTAGGGGAGTGCTTACTGGAAGTATTACCCCAAGAATCACCAAGGATAGAGGATGTAAGTGTAGGGACTTGTGCTATGGAGCCAAGCACCCAAGAATCACTACATGAAGTTGAACATTCACCAGAATTAGAGTCTGAGCATTTATTTGAGGAGAAAGAGGTAACAAACACCACTCCAGGTACCTCTCAAGATGACAAGGTGAGTATTTTGTGTAATTTTTTAGAGAATTTTATTGAGGTACCAATTGTTGATTTTATTAGTTGTGATGCAATTCTTGATATATATTTTACCCACACTAATATTCTCCTATTTTCTTTTTACCCCACATGCGTGTGGGAGGTATTTTCTTTTATTGATGTTGTAGGAGAACACAAGCTCCCGGAGTGGGTGCTAAAACTGAACCGCCTACGACCTCCGGAGAGAGTTTTGAAAGGAAAAATGAGTAATAAGAAGAATTTAAGTGGAACCATGATTACTCCACTTCCGGGGTGGATTTTACTTCTAAACCTTCTTCAACCACCGGGAAATGAAAGGGGAGTTGGTTTCAATTTTGTTTTCTCTTGCATTTTAATTCATGCTTTGTGTTTAGTTTTTCTCTAATAAATTCGTTATACGTTTCTTTAGTTTCATACTTTGCATTTTGCATTTTGCTTCCATACTTTGCATTTAGTTTGGTATACATAGCATGTCATTTGAATAAAAGTCTCCATGAATTGTTTAGTGATACTTTTAAGATGGTAAAAGTCTCTTAAATTTGATCATCAAATTTAGGTCATTTGACATAAGGACGAATCTGTCACATCCGCTAATCAAATTGTACAAATGTATTTTCCACTCGTCTCATAAAAATTCTTTGCATTTTGATGAATAACCCATATGGTCCAATACTCAAACTAATGAAAAATATAGTATTTTTCAATCCCTTTCTCAACAGTCCCATATTTAATCATCAATGGATTTAGAAATGGATAGTATATCAATAAGAAGCAATATGTTCCTCTTGGCCATTCACTAAACATACTCTTGCAACTAATATTTGGCACAAAATAATTCAATTAAATGCATTTCCAGCAGCACTTCTCAGATTTCAATCAAATTGAAATGCAACATTAACTTGAACTGACAACTTCAGAATTTTCAAACAATTTGAAGTAAGAAACTTTATAAATTTTAAGCATTCACAATTCTCCCCCACACTTAATTCTTTGTTCATCTAGTCAAGCTAACTCATCAAGCAATTAATCCAAACTCTCAACGAAATAAAAGAAATATGACAAGCAAAGAGAATTAAGAATTAAAATGCTAGATGAGAAGGTTTCAAGAAAATTGTGGAGAAAGAAATGGAAAGTATGATGGAACAAGAATTGACAAAATCCTCAATTTCCATGCATACTTATGCTATTGTGATTTCGAAAAGAAGCTAAGCAAGTTTTAGAGTTCAATTGCTATGAGTACATGCCACACAAAAATATAATAGAGAGTAGGCTTATAGTGGTCCTCTCTAGGTATTATTTATGCAATCATGCCTAATTGATCAAATTGGAATCCACCACCAAATTAACCAATAACATGTAAGAAAAGCATCCAATTATGTCAAATGACCTAAATTGATGATCAAATTTAAGAAACTTTTACCATCTTAAAAATATCACTAGAAGAAGTCATAGAGGATTTTATTCCAATTGAAAATGCTATGTACTAACAAAATGCAAAGTATGAAAGCAAATATGGAAGTAAAATGCAAATTGCAAAGTATAAAACTAGAGGAACGTATAAAGTAAGAATTTATTAACTAAGCATGAATTAAAATGCAAGATAAAGCAAAATTAGAACCAACTCCCCTTTAATTCCGGAGGTCCAAGAAGATTCAACAAAAGAATCCATGCCGGAAATGGAGTAATTGTTGTTCTACTGAAATTCTTTTTATTATTTATTTTTCCTTTCAAAACTTTTTCTGGAGGTCGGAGGCGGTTCAGTTCAAGCATCCACTCCGGAAGCTTGTGTTCTCCTACAACATCAATAAAAGTAAACACCTCCCACACGCATGTGGGATAAAAAGAAGATAGGAGAATATTAGTCTTGATAGAAGATATGTCAAGAATTGAATCACAATTAATAAAGTCTACAATTGGTACCTTAATTAAATTTTCTGAAAAATCACAAGAAATACTCACCTCGTTGTGTTGAAAAGTACCTGGAGTGGTGATTATTACCTCCTTCTCATCAACTAATGGCTCAGACTCTAGTTCTGGTGCATGTACATCTTTATGTAGTGATTCCTGGGTGCTTGGCTCCATAGCACAAGTCCCTACACTTACATCCTCCATTCTTGGTGATTCTTGAGGTAATGCTTCTAGTAAGCATTCCCCTACACTTAAATCATTTTCTGCAACAAGACCTGCATCATTCACATCATCTAAAGCAACAACATCAGTAGAATCAGAAATTTTAATAACTACATCATCATCACAAATAAAACTAGAAAATTGTTGTGAAGAAATAGAAGTAGTGTCAGGTCTGACAAGATCTCCACAATCCACCTCCTCACTGGCTCTTTGTGCTTGTAACTGATTAATAGATGATGCTATCTGATCTAACTGACTCTGTATATTCTGTATCCTTGCAAATTGCTGCTCTTGATGCTCTCTCATTTGTTGCATAACTTCATTGCATTTCCACATTGATTCTTCAATTTGTTCTTGTGCATCCTCATACCTATTCCGTTGCTCCATAGGTAGGTAGGACTGATAGAACTGAGTCTGATAAAAATAAGTCTCCGTCCCATCTCCAAAATACTGATGATATGGATCCACGGTCACATGAATTTCCTGTTCTTACACTGAAACACTAGCAAATAAAATCAGAAGACTCAGGAACAAATAAAATCAAACACATGGATATATGACATAAAAGCAATCAAAACAAACAAATTTTTTTAAAGTTTTCCAAAATAAAGAACAATCCTAAAATTACTACAATGTATATAAACTCCTCGGCAACGGCGCCAAAATTTGGTAAGCCACAAAATCTATATTAAATGTCACAAATAGGCTTATCAAATTAACAATTTAATATTTCACTGAACCCCTTAATTAAACAATAATGTCGTAGTAACGAGCCCAGGATCGATCCGAGGAATCAACAGTATGATGTAATCTAGGATTGTCTTTTTATTCCTATTTTTGGGATTTTTGATATAAAAATGGAGTTGGGAGTTTTAAAGCTTTGAATATAAATCTACAAAGGAAAACACAGCAGTAAAGAAATTAACCTAAAACATAACTAAAACCTACCTATGTGCCAACAATCAAACCTTAACGCATTGTCACTCCTACATTGAGATTAAATCATTGACACACTCTTAAACTAAGGAATGAAATACAAGACAGAAATAAAATTTAATCTAAAGCATCATTTAAACCCTAATTTGGAACTTAAACTCTAAACACTTAACCAAGCATCAAATTAACTTAAACTAAGCTTCAATTAAGTAATGAAATACTAAATTACTGCTAAAAACATAACAAACAATTAATGGATCCAATCTAAGCTATAAAACAGAAATGAAATGAACTGAAAAGGTAAACCAATCCAATCTCTCAACCAATCTAACAAGCTCACACTCTTGCCGTCACACAAGAGTGCCAAAGTCGAGACCACCCAACTTTGGACCTCAGTGGAGCATATCAGTTCCAGGATTGCTCAAGAACGTCGACGGACCAACCCCCGGCGAGCTAAGAACATCCCAAAACCCACTCAAGTGCCGAAAATCTGGAAATCTGGTCTCGGAATCTGGATGGAGGCTGTGGATTGCGGATTGTGGATGGATGAGGCTCAGCAACGTCGGAGGACCACCGCCGAACGCTTCTGATGAGAATCGGCACTCAGATTTGGAAGACCACCTCCAAATCTAGCGGAAACAAGGGAATGCCAAGAGAAGACTTCCACCGGCGGAAACACCCACCGGAGGCTCCAGAGAATCGGGATGAACTGCTGTAGAGGTTATCCACCGAGGTTGAAGCTTGAGAGAACGATTGGAGAAGGAAAGGGGCCGGAATCTCGGAGATGAACGCCGCGGGACGCGCAGCTGCGTGAGGAGATCGACGAAGCAGAAAGAACACTGTAGCTTCTGTTTTGAATCTGTCCCAGATCTGAACCAACGGCTGAGATCAATTTGGAGCTAAATCAACGGTGAAAGTTTGCCCAAAATCCGATCTGAAGGTACTGATGTTGATCTAGGGTCTGGATCTACCCTCCTGTAGGTCGGATCGATCAGATCATCACTGGATAGCCCAGATCTGCCGATCTTCAATTAACGGCCCAGATTAATCCGGCTGGATCAATGGCTGGATGAGCTCAGATCTAGATCAAAACTTCTGGATCTTCATCAATGGCTTAGATCTGCTCCCCATTAGGTTGGATCGGCCAGATCTTCAACGGATGGTTCAGATCTGTCCTATTCTTGATGAACGGTCCATAATGCTTCAAAGCTTGATCTTCTTGTTTGGACTCTGATTCGAGCCCAATTTCGGTCCAAATAGATCCAAATCTAAGATCCTTTGATGCCTACAAAATAAGAATTAAATATTAGCATCAAATAACACCAAAAATAATATAATTTGCAATTAAGTCCAAAATCTATATAATGCACAAAATGTGATGTAACCATGATTTAAACTATGAAACCAACATCAAAACCATGCATAAATGAATCAAAATAATGCAGTAAAATCGTGATTATCAATGCTCAATTGAGTTCTTGTACCCCTCTTCAAGTAAAATTCTATGCATACAGAGAGATGGACTAATCCCTTTTATATCATCAATTGTATATCCAATGGCCTTTCTATGCAACCTTAACTCATCCAACAGTCTCTTTGTTTCAAACTCATTTAACTGAGCATTAATTATAACTGGATAAGTAGAATTCGGCCCAAGAAATTCATACTTAAGATTTGGTGGTAATGGTTTTAAGTTCAAGTTGAGGTGGTACTATTTCTGGTAAAACTGGCTCTTGTTTTATCAACATAGTCTCCTCCTTAGCCAAGCTTTCTTCTAAAAACTCTTCATTATCTAAAGACAGATCATCCTCCTTATGATCACCAAGACATACCCCCTTTTCTGTTGAAAATGCTTTTTCACCAAACATTTTTGATAATGATTCACAGCACCAAGGAAATAATGTTTGAAAATCGTTTTGATTCAAGATAAGCCCTTTTTCAACATCATCCTTTTCTCTAATGATATCCATTGTTAAGAATGAGCTATCTTGCCCTGCCCAATCATTGGAATTTTGCGTAATTCTGCCAACTATCTCAAAAGTTTCTTCTAGACTTTTTTTTTCAAAAATGATCCTCCAGATGCTAAATCCAGTTGATTCTTATTTGAGAAAGAAAGCCCAACATAGAACAAATGCATAATTAACCATTTCTCAATTCCATGATGTGGACATAACTACAGAAGAGAAGAATATCTTTCCCAGGCTTGGTATAATTTTTCTCCATCCAATTGCTTAAAATTTAAAATTTGACTTCTCAAATAAGTAGTTTTCCTTGGAGGGAAATATTGGTCAAGGAATTTTTGTTCTAACTCATCCCATGTTTTGATACTTTGAGACTTTAGAGAATTATACCATCTTTTTGCAGCATCCTTCAGACTAAAAGGAAAAGCAAGCAGCTGAACAATATCAGATGAAACTTCTTCATATTTCAAAGTATAACAATATCTATAAAACTCCATCAAATGGGAATAAGGGTTCTCAATCTCCAATCCTCCAAACTGAGTTTTCTGAACCATGGAAACAAAAGATGGTTTGAGTATAAAATTTCTTGCTTGTATGTTAGGGTAAACAATTGCTCCCATTTGTTTTGCAGACTTTGGAGCTCCATAATCTCCTAGTGACTTGCACACCATGTTTAGATATTCTTGTTCTTCTATTTGCCTTTGCAGAATTCTTCTTTTATGGAAAGTTCTGTCAATCTCAAGGTCAAAAGGAAAGAATTCCCCTGCAAAGTTAGATCTTCTAGAACAAGAACAAAGATAGAATAATGACAATTCAACAAAAGAAAAAATAAAAAATAAAAAAAAAATTGTACAAGAATTAACAAAAAGAAAAGTTATACAAGAAAGTAAAAAAAAAAAAAATTAGTTACAACTATGCAATATAAAAGGAAAACAAATGTTATGTTTAGTCTAACTCAATTGATAATTCCTAATGTTATAGCGCAGTCCCCGGCAACGGCGCCAAAAACTTGTTACGCTCCGCAAGTGTACGGAAATGTCGCAAGTAATATAAAAGATTATCGTATCCACAGGGACTGGAATAAGCACTAGAAATGTCTCAATGCGAATTAGCTAAACAACTATCCAATTGTTTCAAATGCAAAGTGAAGGTAAACAAATCTAATATTAAAGATCAACAAACAAGAGTTTAGTATTTTGGGTTATGATAAAGGGAGATTCTAGGAGTTTCGATTTCTTTGTAAGATTTCTTGAATGTAAATGGTTCACCAATTCTTATCCCTCAATTGCCAAACACTAGTAGAAAGTTGTCGGTTCTCTCTTGCAATAGATAACCAGCTAAGGACTAAGAAATGTATCTAAATATGATCAATTAGACGTGAACCTACGTTGTCGTTACACAAAAGCGCACCTATTACTATGCCTTCCTCGGATATCAACATAGAAGCCCACAACTTATTAATCTATCAAGATACAAGAAACTAATCACAAGATCCATCATACTCTTGAATATTCCTATTTCCTCTTCAAGATTATCTCTCAAACGTCCTTACGCGGGCTTGCACCTGTCACGTGGATCCCTCGGATGATCGAGTGAGAGTTTATCTTTACAAAGTCCACAAGAAATCCAAACAATCAATCAAGAATGAGAATTAAGCACAAATCACCATTAATCATTCAAGATCTAATTGATACAAGCAAGACAATGTCATTGAAACAAGAAATTAGCAAATCCACAAGAGATTACATCAATCCATCATACAAATACTCCCTTAATCCTAGAATACAAGATCTACTCCATGAATCGAGGAAGAATACCCGAAGAAATAAAGATTACAAGCATTTCTTAAATCCCCAATCCAAGAAACCAAGAAAAGGGGAAAAGAGAAAACTTATCTACGAAGAAGCCTCATCTTCGGATCCAATCCTCGCTCCGGAGTCGAAATCGTCAAGAACTCCCCTCGAATCGCCCAGAAATCCTCCCAAGAATGGGAGGAAACCACCAAATCTTGCCTTCTCCCAAAGGGGGAGAGATCCCCTTTCAATTCATGAAGGAGGGTTTAAATAGAGGAGGAAATCGAGCGCCACACGACCCCATGACACGGCCGTGTGAGATTCACGCGGCCATGTCCAGTTCCTTCTCTGCCAAAGCTGCACGGTTCTCTGGAAATGCTACACGGCCGTGTGGTGCACACGGCCACCACCTGCTTGGCCTCTGGAAACCTCACACGACCATGTAGATCTACACGGCCATGTAAGGCATCTGCTCTAATTTCTTCAAATCAAGACACGACCGTGTGAGATTCACACGGCCATGTCCTCTTCCCTTCCTGTTAAAACTACACGGCCGTGTGTGGTACACGGCCTGATGCTCTCTCCCTTCAATTCCTTCCAAGCTTGTCCGAGGACGCATAATCTTCACCAATTTCGACTCCTGTGTACATAAAATGCACAAAAAGCAGATCTCCAAACCAAAAGAGTAAATATGCTAAAAGGAAAGCTGGAAGTATAAAAATGCATAGATCAAGCATGCTCAAAGTATGTAAATGTGCGTAAAAACATGCATAAAAGAGTATATAATCTACGCACATCACCTAGCCGTTGCTACACAACGGCTAGTTTATGTGTCTTCTTCTTCGCAGGTTATATAACAGGTCGAGGGCTACAGGAGACTGCCGCTCCCCTTCTTTCTGATCTTACTGCAATCAGAGCTTTGCTGAGCTCTCATCTTCCTGAAGCTTCGTGGAAGCTTCCTTCGGCTGGTTCCTGCTGTTAGGTGTTTCGTGAAGTTGCTGCTTCATCCAGTCGACGAGAAGGCAAGCTGTGTTTTTACATTCTTACTACCTTTGTATTGTGCTGTATCTTTGTACTCCTATCTTGCTGTTGCAAGAAGTTTGTGGTGAGGTTTCTCCACCCAGAAGGAGTTCATATTAGCCGGTTATCCGGGGTCTCATCCACCGACGAATTGATAGGCTTCGTCCACCTTACAGACACGCCGAGGAGTAGGAGTATCATCTCCGAACCTCGTTACATCGTCGAGTTTAAGGTTTGCTATTCTTTGTGTCGTTTCTACATTGTATTTCCGCTGCGCTAACCTAAATTGTAGGAAGAAACGAAAATTTGGGGTCGGCTATTCACACCCCCCCTCTCTAGCCACATCCGAAGGTCCTAACACTTGGTACGTAGTTTGATGGTGATATGGGTTCTCAAAAGTAGACTTAGAGTTATGATCAAAGATCTCACGATCTTCAAAATCACGTGCTGCCAAACGTTGGGTTAATTCCATAACTTGCTTCTGCAAATCCTCAATCATCATTACATCCTGGATATTACAACCACGGAGTTGGCCTTCCTCATTCAGAACCTACCTGTTGCGATCACGACCATTCCCACGATGACCCTCCATTGGATCGTAATGAGCTTTGATACCAACTGACACTAAGCAGAATATGTATATTATTCTGGGGCGTGTAGTTGTAGAGGGATTAATAAGAAAACAAAAGAGAGCAACACAAAAAAATGTAACTAAAATTAAGCTTAAACCTATTATGAAATCAAGAGTGCAAAAAAAAAAAAAAATGTAGCTGTAACGTGATTTAAGAGAAACCAATTGATTCAATGTCAAAAATAACGTATCCTAAATATTATCTAAACATAGGTTTATATTGCTCTCAAAATTTTCAAAAAATATTTAAATGAAAAAAAACCAACTAGATTTTTCTTAAGATTTAGAATAAATTAACTAACAAGACTTAATTCACTATAATTAAGGGAAAAAAACAAACTAAACTTAATAAACGAATAAATAATTTTTAAAAACAAAAGATGTAAATCTACTTTAGATCCTTCCTGCATCATAGATTGTGTAAAATTATTGTGTTGTTCTTGTATTAGATTGTATTAAATTGTTGTGTTGTTCTTGTATTGGATTGTATTAAATTATTGTGTTGTTCTTGTATTGGATTGTTTTATGGATTGTGTAAAATTGTTGTTTTGTGTTGTTGTTATTTGTATTGGATTATTTTGACATTTATTTTTACATGTTCTAAATTGTTCTTATTGTTGTTCAAATCACATGTAATTGTAAATTGGCATTTGGTATGCTATAAAATGATTTTATGGCAATTATTTTATCTTAATCTATGTTGGTATTGAATTCTTATTGAGATTTTATGAGATGTAGGGTCGTCTCAAGGTTCTATGAGGCCCTAGGCCAAAAAAAACATTTAGGCCTTTAATATTTTTTTTTAAAAAAATTTCCCTCTCCCTTTTTCATTCGGACTTGGGACCGACAATAGTGGGTTTAATTTTTTTTAAAAAAATAAAATATTAATTAAAAATAAATTTTTATGTAAAATTTAGTTTTCTAACTTTTTGAGATGCAAAATTATTAATTAAATTTTTATATTCGAGTTTTGATAATATTTTTTTCAATTGATAAAATTACTAGATTATTTAATCTTTCTTGAGACATTGTTGAACGTAAATAAGACTTTATTAATTTTAATTTTGAAAAACTTCTTTCTGCTGAAGCTACACTAACAGGTATAGTTAATAATATTCTATTCCGTGCATTAGGAAAAGAATTTAATTTTTTTTTATAAGATTCAATACCTCAAGTGCGGTTTTTAATTCTGGATTTATTATTTTTTTTAAAACTTTTAATTCTAAAAATAAATCTAAACCATCAATATCAGATAACATGTCATGTGTTAAAAAGTTTTCAAGATTTAAATATTTTATTTTTAAAAACTCGTCATCAAGCAATTTTAACTTTTCTATATCATATAAAAAATTAAAATTATCTTCATATATTTTAAATTGTTCAAATCTACTTTGAAGTGAAGAAATGACATGGTCAATAATATAATTAAAGTAATTAATTTTAAAAGATTCTTCAGGTGAAAGCTTCACTTCATTAATTTTATTGTCATCAAATCGTTTATTTCTTCTAATTACACATTTTTTCACAAAATTTTGGTTCTATATTTATTTCATTTGTAATCTCTTTGGCAGAAATCACAGTAGATATAAATTCATTTTCTCTATAATCATTAAAAAAAGAAATAAGACATTTTAACTTATCTAATGCAATAGCAATGTTCATATCTTTATATTGTAAAAATTTACTTACAGTGTTAACTGCAAATAATATATCATACCAAATAATCATACCTAATAAAAATTCAAAATTTTCAAACTCATATGTTGCAAAAGAATTTGCTTCACTTTTTGTTTTAGGATCATCACTAGTTTCTACAAGTTTATATAAGGCTTCTTTTATCTGTGGAGCTTGATATTTTATTGCTTTAACGCTTTCAAGATGACTTTCCCAACGTGTTTGTGATAATGGTTTAAGAGTTAAATTAGAAACATGGTCTTGTAAAATTTTCCATCTTTTTGTAGAAGAAGAAAATAATGAGTAAATACGTTGTATCACACCAAAAAATGTTATAGCACTAGGACAAGAATTAGCCATATCACATAGTACTAAATTAAGACTATGACAACCACATGGTGTATAAAAAGCCCTAGAATTTATATCTAACAATCTCTTTTGTACACTTTGTTGTTTACCTTTCATATTAACCCAATTATCATATCCTTGTCCTCTTATGCCATTTACATCCAGTTCAATTTTCTTTATTATATTAATAAGCGTATCAAAAAGACCTTTTCCTAATGTATCATCTACTTTTAAAATTTTTATAAAATATTCTTCTATTTTGATTGGACTTGTTGAAATATCTACACATCTTAATATAAGAGACATTTGTTCTTGATGACTTACATCAGGAGTACAATAAAGTATAACTGAAAAGTATTTTGCTTCTTTTATTTTTTCAATTATAATATTATTTACTTCTTTTCCTAATATATTTATTAACTCATTTTGTATATTATAAGTAAGATAATGATTATGAATTTTATCATTTTGAATACGTTTAAGGTGCTCTCGTATTATAGGATCAAATTCTGCTATCATTTCAATTAAACCTAAAAAATTTCCATTATTATCTTGATAAATTTTCTCATTTGTACCACGAAATGTCAAATTATTTTTTGCAAGATTTTTAACTATAGCAATAATTCTCATTAATACATTCTTCCAATGTTCTTTTTCCTTATTTATTTTTTCTTGTAATTTTGATCAATGATTTTATTTTTAAGCAATCTCATTTCAATATCAAACCAAATATTCATATTTATAATATGTTCACTGCTTGTTTCGTGACTTTTAAGCTTGACACTAAGATTTTTCCAATCACGACATCCTTCTTTTGCTAATTGAATTGTAATTGATTTTTGACTAAATAATTTACAACAAAAACAAAATACTTTATCTAATTCTTTTGAACATATTAACCATTTTCTATCATGTTTTTCTCCATTTGATAATTTTCGAATATAATGAATCATAGAAAAATGTCTAGAATTTTGAAAAGAAATATTGGTTTCTTTAATTAAACCCTTTTCAACTAATAAATCTATTAAATTTGTATTTATATTTTTTCATTGTGCTGGATCATATATATTTTGAATAATAGTTTCATCAATATTATTAAAAAAATTATTTTCATGATCTATTAAGTCGTCTTTTTCTTCTTCTAAATTATAATTATTTTTTCATTAATATTAATATTTGATGAATTTGATTTGTGATCATTAGAAAGTTCTTGATAGATTTCTTTTTGTCCTAAAGTATTATCTTCCGGTTAAAATTCAATTAGTTTTTCATTTAAATTTTGAATTATATTATTTTCTGAGTTTTGATTTTGATTATTAATAATAAATCTATCGACTGAAATTGAATAAATTCTTCTATTTTTCTTTTTTACATACGTTTCACATATTTCAAACTGATTACTGAGTATTACCTGCACAAATATAATAAAAAATATAAAATATTAAATTTGATTTGAATCGGTTAATTTAAGTAATTTATATTTTATAATAAACTATACTTAACAAATATATAATAAATGAGATAAGTGCATAAATCAGGTTTGTGATGTTAGTAATTTGAGAGAGAGGAAAAATGAGAAAAAAAAATTTCATACAATTGCTAATAATCTATTTTTCCAACCATATTTGGGTTCATTTCATCCATAATTTATTATGTATAAACAATAAAGAACATTTCAAGAATGAAGAAAAAAAAAATATTACCCGGCGATTGAGGAATACGAAGGACGTTTTATCGTATTCTGAGATTGAAAGAATCACCATCGAGATGATAAGGGACAAAAAATATAGATTACAGAGGATGAAACTCAGAGAATGAAAATATGAGCAGGATGAGATTTAGAGAATGAAAATATGAGCAAATCAAATTCTGCGGTGGTAGTTTTATGTAGAATTCTAGGAGAAGTATATAATTAATTGAAGTTTCGTTTTTCCGTTGGAATAGGTGGTTGTACAGTGCACTACTGTGCATGGAATCGAAGCGGCAATCTTCAATAGATAGTTTACAGTGTGCACAGTGCGAAATCAACGGCGCGGTACAGTGTATATTACTGTGCACGGAAATCAAAAGCGGAAATCGAAACGTCAATAAGAGTTTTAATTAAAATTAAATTTCAATTATTAAATATATTTTTAAAAAATTAATATTAATGGGCCCCAATTTTATTGGGGCCCTAGGCATAGGCCTTATTGGCCTATGCCTTCAGCCAGGCCTGATGAGACGTGTACTATTGTAAAATGATATTCGTATTTGATTGACATGATATATTTATCAAACCATTATAAAGTGTGTCCGAATGGTGTTCAAAAAATCGTTGTTCTCGGTATGGAGTATCACAATCATGTTTGAGGGCATAGATACATTTAGAACACTAGCCCGAGCACATAGGACTAGGTCCCATGTTATTCTGATGTCACTAGGTCCATCAGTCAGTTTTGATCAAAATCGGCTGATGAACCTTAGCAACTCTAAAAAATCAAAAATTTCATATCATAAGAAAAATGGAAGATCAAGATCTCAAATATGGTGTGAATGAGTTATCATCATCACCGTATCATTTATATTCAGCTTCTGACATCATTTTTGGTGCCCGAATCATGTTTAAAAAATCACCACCCTCGATATTGTGAATCACAATGATGTTTGAAGGTATGGATACATTCAAGACACCCACTCGAGCACATAAGACTAGGCTCATGCCAATTTAATATCGTTTGGTCCATTAGTCGATTTTGGTCAAAACTGGCTGATAGACCTTAGTAACTCTAAAAATTAAAAATTTTAGGCTGCGTTTGGTTTGTCTCATTTTCATTTTCTGAAAAACGCGCGTTTTTCGTTTTTTAGAAAATGACTTTTCCACGTTTTTCGTTTTCTTATAAAACGCTCTCTCATTTTCTTAAAAATGAACGTGGAAAACACAAACCAAACACGTTTTCCATTTTCTCAGAAAACAGAAAACGGCATGGAAAATGCAAACCAAACACCCCCTTATATCTTAAGAAATAGGAGAGATAAAAAAATCTCAAATATGATATGTATGAGTGCTCATCATCGACATATCATTTATATTGAGATTCTAACATAATTTTTAATGCTTGAATCATGTTTAAAAAATCGTTGCTCTCGATATAATGTATCGTAATGATTTTTAAGGATATGGATACATTCAAGAGACTTGTCCCATCATATAGGACTAGAGGTGTAAATGAACTAAATTACTCATGAGCTATTCAAAGCTCGATTCGATAAATGCTCGCTTGAGCTCGTTTAATGAGACTCGTTAAAATAAACAAACCAAGCTTGAACTTTACAATATTCGACTCGTTAGCTCGTGAACATGTTCGTTAAGCTCATGAATCAACTTTTACATAAAAAAATAATAGTTTTGATATCAAATTTATAGATTTTACACTCTACTTATGAAACATATAGACAAATATATTAAATTTATTTATTAAAATAAAATTATAAATTTTAATAAGAATATTATAATTGTATTTAAATATATAATTTAGTTTTTAATGAATATTTAAATTTATAATTTATATTTATTAAGCTCGTTTAGACTCGATAAAAACTCGAATAAGTTCGTGAACCATGAATATATTCGTTAAATAAAGTTCGAGCTCGGCTCGATTATAAACAAGGCAAACTCAAATATTCAAGTATTCGGCTCGGCTCGATTCGGCTCGCTTATAGATAAAGCAAACTCAAATATTCAAGTATTCGGCTCGACTCGACTCGATTCAGCTCGACTCGACTCGATTACACATCTGCTTAGGACCTTTTTCCCTGTTAATACAATATCATTGACCAATTTGGTCCAACTATGAAAAAATATATCATATACATGATTCGGTAATATCTAAAGTCACGTACTTGATTTAGGTACTTGACAAAGTCACTTAGACCTTTCGGTAACACACTGTATTATTATTGGGCCAACCGGTTCGATTAAACCGTCCAACCGAACCACCGAGTCCGCATTTGTCGAGGGTTCACAATCTTATGGGCCGATTTCAGATCATTCGACCGTCGGAAATGTTTTCCCACGACCAGAAACGTGTCGACTCCGGCTCCGTTCCGCTGCCCCGCGCTCTCCGCGATGCATTTGATAACCTCCTCCTCACTCTTTCCCTTTCCCATCCATTTTTATCGTTATTTTTTTTTCCTTGGCTGTCCCTTTTTTGGCTCTCTCGCCCTCAGATCCGCCGAGAAGCTTCCAGTCGCCGGAAATTTTTAGCATCGGCGGATGCGCCTGCTTATGGCCCCGTCGTCGGTCTTTCTCTTGCTCTGGAGCGGCCCCGATTGGTGGGACGAGGTGAACAGCTCCCCCTTGTGGCAGGATCGAACCTTTCACACCCTCGCCGTCCTCTATGGCCTCGTGTCCTTTGTCGCGCTCGTAATTTCCCTCTCCTTATTTTTCAATTACATTCCGGATCTTGCGCGCTGCGGTTTCGGTGCCTAAGTTGATCTTCCCTCGTAATGATTCGTCGTCGTGATCATTGTTCATGTTTCTTGAATTGCAGATTCAATTAATTAGAATTGAATGTAGAGTGTCAGAGTTTGGTTGGACGACGCAGAAGGTCTTCCACTTATTGAACTTCCTCGTGAATGGGGGTAATTATTCGGTTTTTCTAGCCTCCATATTCATATACTCTTTGTCATGATGCACTGATTCACTGCTGCCGCTTTGTTACTCCTGCATCGCAGTTAGGTCACTGGTTTTTGTATTTCGTTGGGACGTTGATAAAATACACCCTGAGGTGCGCTTGTGGTCTCGTTTGGATTTTTCTGACGAGTGTTCGATGGTTCTCGAGCTTATCTAAATATGCTTGTCGGTCTTTCAGATAATTCAGCATATTCTTCTAGATTTTCCTGGTCTTGTATTTTTCACTACCTACGCTTTACTGGTGTTATTTTGGGCAGAAATCTACTATCAGGTTGGTATTCAGGATTTGGCTAGTAATTTTACGAAGAATTCCAACTGAGTTGTGTGTGTGGGTTTTTCTTTTTTGCTGTTATCTTCAGGCACGTTCAGTATCTACTGATGGGCTTAGACCAGCTTTCTATGCAATTAATGCGGTTATCTATGTTATACAGGTAATTTCACTTATTATTTTCTACAGTGCATATAGTAATCCCTTCTATGATTGGAAGGAATTTCTTCTAGCCTCTATATAGGTTTCAGGTTAATAGTCTTTTATTTTCCATATGTGGTTTCAATATCCCTTTTGTAGGTGTTAGAATAATTATGTTAATAGGTATCACTGGTCTAGTCTTTGGGTATCATATTAAGCAATTGTCTGTACCTTGACGGCTTTCTTTTATAAATACATCACAACATTTTTCTCTGAACATGGTAACGGTTCATGTCCCCTCTCAGGTAACAAATTTCTCCTCAGATTGTGAATGGCAAGAACACTGCCTCTAATGAAGACTGAAGGCATTCTCTTGTCGTAGCTAGTTTATGTTCTTGATCATATTCTGAGTCTAAAGGAAGGAATATGTCCTTCTAATCCCTATTCCTTGATGTAATAGGTCCTAGATCCCACATCTCAATTCCAATGGGGTCTAATCCAATGTCTAACTTTTAAGTAGACACCATGATTGATTCAATAAAATAAGGGAGCAACTTTAAGAAAAAAAAAAATTGGGGGAGTGGGATTTTAAGAGGGAAAAAAAAGAGAGGTAGGAAAATTACTTTAAGAAAAGGAGGGGTTATACTTGGAAAAACTTGACGTTAGTAAAAAGAAGATATGGATCTGAAGCATTTATTTTTCATATTCCTCTTTTCCTCAAGCTGAGGTACTTCTAGTTTCTTTTTATGAGAGGTCAGAAAATCTTTTTTCAAGTAATTATATCATGTGCAAATGTTTATTCCAAATGATAATATATACTTTTTTTTCTTTGGTTATTTTGCTTATATAAATTCTTCTTTGTGATTGTCTCTTCTTTATGTCTTTTGATTATATGGATGATGCATACCTCTGTCATTACTCTAAACTACTCAAATGATTTGTAGTATAGTAGTTTTATTGACCGTGGAATGAAATTTTTTGGGTAGATTCAAGCTTGAGGGAAGTTAGGATGTTTTCTATGATTATCCTATTATTGTAGGAAATGTTAAAACCTTCATAAGATTGTTGCATGTTCATTTGTAAGATTTAAGAGGATACACTAACAAAAAAGAGTGTATTTTAATGTCAAAATTTTATCACTAAACTTATTAATTTGTCACTAATGTTTTGGTGATACCAATTTCATTCTATATCTCATTGGTCTAAGTCTCGTGGTTAAAACTGTCAATGATATTATTAATTGATCTGTTAGTAAATGTAGCATTAGCGATATTTTTTTCACTACTAATTGATAAGTTATTTTACGGTATCATATACAAGATAGAAACTGTGACAGAAAGAAGTTTCATCACAAATATAATCATTATAATATCTTTGCCAACTAAAATACTTTTAATGACAACTATCTAATATTTGTTGGGTGGTAAACCTTATCTTTTTGTAGTGATAGCATCTTATTTCAATTGTATGCAGATCTCTCTATGGTTGGTTTTGTGGTGGAAGCCAGTCCCAGCCATGGTCATTGTTGCCAAGATATTCTTTGCAGGTTTGCTTGATACTGAATTTTCAACTCCCCATTTTACATGTAAAGTGTTAATGTATTATGGAAACATTTTCCACTTTGGCAGCTGTCTCATTGTTTGCTGCACTTGCTTTTCTTCTATATGGAGGGAGGTATGTTCAATCTTATCTGCCTTATGAACAGATGCGTACCAGAGATTCAATTTTTTGTTTTCATCATTCTTTTTCTGTAACATGTTTTGGAGATTTAAGTCTCCTCAACACGCTGTCTGAACAAATGTGAACTAGAGATTTAAAATTTTGTTTTTATCATTATTTTGTCAGTAACATGTTTTGGGGATTTTAAGTGTCATAGATGCACTATTTGTTTGCTCCTGTATCCAGTTTAGCCAAGGCAAGGCTTGGACCTTAGCTTTTCGAGTCTTTTGTGTTTGCTTGTTTGTCAGTTGTTGGTTTTGGCCCACATCCAGTTCCTAGTTTATGGGCAGTCTAAAATTAGTAAACAAACATGCAAAGTGTCAAAATGTTTTGAAGAATGCCAAGAGATGTGAAAATAATAAGACTAGTTCTCTATTTCTTGCTTCTGCAAATGTACAAGAGAGAGATTCTATAAATACAATGTAAAGCAAGAGAAAAGTAAATGAACTACATATTTCCAAGAGGACATTAAAGGAAGCTAGGGAAGCCCAAAGGACATCTAGGGAAATGGGAAAGCATGCTTCATCTAGGAAATGAGGAAGCATGCTTGCAATTAATATTTTATTTTCAACACTCCCCCTCAAGTTGGGTTATACATGTTGTACATGCCCAACTTGCCATGTAGCTCTTCAAAGTTAGTTGTGTGGGAGAGCCTTTGTGAGAATGTCAGCTATTTGATGTCAAGATGAAATATATGAGAGTTCCATATTTTTGTTCGTTACATTCTCTTGAATGAGTTGTCGGTCAATTTCAATGTGCTTCATTCTCATTCTATCATGGTGAACCGGATTTTTGGCGATGCTGATAGCTGTTTGATTATCACACCGTAGTTTAACTATCTTCTCCGTGGAGATTCCGAGGTCATTTATAATTCTTTGGATCCATATTCCTTCACAGATTCCAAGAGCAAGATCCCTCTATTCAACTTCAGCACTGCTTCTAGCCACTGCAGATTGCTTTTTGCTTCTCCAAGTCACCAAACTTCCCATTACATACGTGCAATAGCCCAAGGTTGGTTATCATTAACGTTTCCGAACCCGTCTGCATTAGTGTAAACGTGTATGTCTATGTCTTCAGTTTTTCAGAATAGTAGCCCTTTGCCCAGAGTACTTTTGATGATATTTGAGAATCCTGTAATCGGCTTTCATATGTTCTTTTGTGGGATGATTCATGAATTGACTTACCACACTTGTAGAAAATCCGATATCGAGTCGAGTGTGCAATAGGTACAACAGTCTGCTTATAAGTTGTTGATATCTCCCCTTGTTTGTTGATGCATGGTCCTTTTTAAAACCAATTTAATTTGATCCATCCATTGGGGTATCCATTGGTTTGCATCTGAGCATTCCAGTTTTCTTTAGTAGATCCATAGTGTATTTTCGTTGTGAAAGAAAAATACCTTGTTTCGACCTTTACCAGTTCCATTCCTAAGAAAAATTTTGGATCTCCGAGATCTTTGGTTTCAAATTCTCTTGTGAGGAGCTCCTTCAGTAGCTATTTCTTTTTCATTGTCCCCTATGACAATGATGTTGTCGACATAAACAATAAGAATGGAGATTTTTTTGTCAGTCGAGATTTTTACAAATAGTGTGGTATGCTTGGCACTGTTTGTACCCGTATTTGGTTACAGATGTGGCAACTTGTCAAACCACGCTCTAAGGGATTGTTTGAGGCCATTCAAGGATTTGTGTAATCTGCATACTTTGTTAGGGTATGGTTTAATTCCAAATGGAACTTCCATATAGACTTCATCCAAGTCTCGGTTTAGAAAGACATTTTTAACATCCAATCGGTGGAGCTGCCGGTTCTTGTTAGCGGCCAAGGAAAGGAGGATCCTGATTGTGTTAAGTTTAGCGACTAGAGCTAAGGTCTCTTAATAATCTATTCCATAAGATTGTGAGAAGCCCTTTGTGACCAATCGACCTTCAATCTTTCAACTGTTTCGTCCGCCTTGTGTTTGACTTTGAATATTCACTTGCACCTAATTGTCTTTTTTTTCCTTTTGGTAGTTCGTAGATGGACCAAGTGCTATTTTTCTACAGTGCTCTTATCTCCTCATTTACTACATGTGTTTCCATTCGGTCTGATTTAGAGCTTCATTAATGTTGGATGGGACCTGAATGTTGTCAAAGGAGGCTATACATGATCGGTATTTTGAGGATAGCCTTTCATAAGTAATGAAATTGGAAATGGGGTGCATTTTGCATGATTTGACCACGTAAAGCAATTGGTATCTCCAGATCATTTGCTGTGGGTAAATTAGACTCATAATTTAAGGTCGTACCTGATTTAAGATCTTGATCTAGTTCCAACTTTTGGACGGGTGTTGAGTGTGTTTTTCGTCTAGTATATACATGAACTTCTTCTGGTGGTGTAAGTTCGATAGGGGATGTGTTTATGTCAGAAGTCAGCTCAAGCACAATGTTTGTGTCAGGAGTAGGCTCAGATATAGTATTTGTGTTAGGGATTATTTCAGGCTCTTTGGGATGATATTCTCTCAAGTTCTCCCCCGAATATTAGACTTGGGGTAGTATGGTTGATTTTCAAAAAATGTGACATCCATGGAGATGTAGGTTTTCTTGGTGGTAGGTGAGTAGCATTTATATCCTCTTTAAAGGGATGAATATCCAAGAAAAATGCATTTGGTGGAGCAAGGGTCAAGTTTACCCCGATGATGTTTGTGAATGTGGACAAAGGATGTGCACCTAAAGATTTTGGTTTGTGGGAGTAACTGAAGAAGTTTGGTGTGTGGGAAAGATTGGAGAAGACGCTGTACTGGGCTTTGGAAGTTCATGATGCGTGATGGTATACAGTTGATAAGGTATGTGGCAGTAGAAACGAAATCACCCTAGAAGATTTTGGGTGTGTGGGCGGAAAACATTAGAAAACGAGTTACTTCCAAGAGGTGTCTACGTTCGACAACTTTGGAGTATCAACGCAAGAACTGAGATGAATGATACCGTTGGATGGATGTATGGAACTATGTTTGGATATGGCAAAGAATTTTTCGAATATGTGACCGGCCTCTGTTTTGTCTTTCATTAGAAACAACCAGGTAAGTTGTGTATGATCATCGACAAAGGTTATGAACCAATGATTTCCTGTGAGAGTTTTGATTCGGGATGGACCCTAAACATCACTGTGAATGAGTGCAAAAGATTTGGATGGTTTATAACAATTTTTGGGAATGGGACCGTGTATGCTCAGAAAGTTGGCAAATCTCACATTGAAAAGAACATACTTTTTCATTAAGGAATAGATTTGGAAACAACATGGCAAGATAAGCAAAATTTGGATGACCTAACCTCTTGTGCCATAAGATGATTTCCTCACATTTATTGAAAGTCAGATGACAACTAGGTAGAGGTGAAATCTCGTGAATAATGTAGAGTCCTAAACATAGCTTAGTCGACTCTTCCCCGTCTTCTTATCCTGAAATTCACAATGATGAGGGGAGAATTTAGCACGACATTTTAAATCACGAGTCAATTTACTGATGGATAATAAATTGCAATTTAGTGTGGTAGCATAAAGAACATTTTTCAAACATATGTTTGGTGTTATTTTAGCTGAACTAACACCGGTGATTTTAGCCATTGTTTTGTCAGCAATACGAATATTTGACATGTCTTGTCGTGACACAAAGTTATGGAGTAAAGATATATCACCCGTCATATGTTCCGATCTACTAAATCGATAATCCATCGCCCAAACGCCCTGGTTTTCTTTTCAAATATCAGAAAAATACCTGAGTGGGCCACGGGATTTAAGTGGGTAGAGGAAGCAGTGGCCCCATCAAATTGGGCTTGAGGAGCACCATTTTGCCTTTGTTGGAAGTCACGGTCCATTTTGTCCAGTGAAGGAGGCCCATTCTCCCCGTGGTGTAAGTCTTGCATCTCGGAGGTTTTTCATAAGGGACTCAATCTGGTTTTGGAGGGCAGTGGTCGAGGTAGGCAGTGTTCCCATATGCGGAGTAGCAGTGTGCGCATGGTGGGAATGATCGGCCATTCGCTTCCAATCGACTGGCTTTCCATGAAGGACCTAGCATTTCTCCCTTGTGTGGCCAGCCTTTCAACAGTGATCACACTTGAGGCGAATTCAGTGAGGTTGATACTCCTCAGTTCATTTCCAGGACGTTGCTGGAATTGCTATGTGGAGAGAGTCAGTGAGCTCGACGACTCGATGGGTGTGGTTGGACCAAGCATTACCTTTTGCCGACTTTCCTCTCGGCAAATTTCAGCAAACGCCTCTCACACGCTAGGCAGCGGCTTAAGGCTTAGAATTTGTGCTTGCAAACTGTCGAATGTGGCGTTTAATCCGAAGAGGAACTTGAAGGTTCTTTTTTTAGTGAGCTTTTGGTGCGTCATTTTTGTATGTCCATCCCAGTGATTCAAATGTGTCCACTTGCTGCCAGATACAAGATAGAATGTTGAAATATTGGATTGCCGAAAGGTCTCCTTGTTTGAGGTCGTGAATGCTCTACTCGACTTCAAATAATTTGGAGGTATTGTCAACTTGGGAGTACGTTTCTTTCACCTCATCCCAGATGCCTTTTGCAGTTTGATGAAGTAGGGACTGTTCACCTACTTCGTTGGTCATGGAGTTCAACAACCAGGTCATTCCAAGGCTGTTGTTGACCTTCCAATACTTGAAATTTGGATCATCGATTGGAGGTGGTTGGGTTCGTTAGTAAGGAAATCTTCTTTCCCTTTTCCGCAATTGAAGATTCAATAGAGTTGGACCATTGAAGGTAATTTGGCCATTAAATTTGAAGCCAGAGATATATGAAGTGTCGACAATGGGTAAATTGGTTGATGACATGATGATATGAAGAGGAGGAGAAGAAAGGCAGCCAGTTAGGGAGATTTCAACATAGAGATAGTTCCTTGGTAGAGAATTGCTCTCATACCATGAAGAATGCCAAGAGATGAGAAAATAATAGGACTAGTGCTCTATTTCTTGCTTATGCAAATGTACAAGTGAGATTTTATAAATACAATGTAAAGCAAGAGAAAAGTAAATGAAATATATATTTCATTAAATTTGAAGCTAGAGATATATGAAGTGTCAACGATGGGTAAATTGGTTGATGACATAATATGAAGAGGAGAAGAAGAAAGGCAGCCAGTTAGGGAGATTTCAACAGAGAGATAGTTCCTTGGTAGAGAATTTCTCTCATACCATGAAGAATGCCAAGAGATGAGAAAATAATAGGACTAGTGCTCTATATCTTGCTTCTGCAAATGTACAAGAGAGATTTTATAAATACAATGTAAAGCAAGAGAAAAGTAAATGAAATATATATTTCCAAAAAGACATTAAAGGAAGCTAAGGAAACCCAAAGGACATCTAGGGAAATGGGGAAGCATGCTTGCAATTAATATTTTATTTTCAACATGTTTCCAGCCATCTCGAGGGAAAAAATCTCTTGTGTGTTGCTACAACAATTTCTTCTATATGAATGCACAATGCTTCATTATTACAGCTCCTTTTGAGATTTGGTCAAAGTTATGGTAGCTTTTAGCTATAAGAATGCCTTTTCTTATTGTCATGATTTTGCAAATAGATTCTTGATAGGGAATTGTAGAAGGTTTCGGCTTAAAATATTAAAAGAATAATGCATATTTAGTCCTGCTAGTTAACACTGGATATGCAGCTAAAACTTATGCAAAGGTTTTACTCATTCTAGTATTGGTGTCTTTCTCATGCATGATATTTAGAAACAGGCCAAACTTCTGAAACAAATAAACATAAACGTGATGTTTTTATCTTTCTTATTAATTATTATATGAACAAAAGTTGCATGTTATTGTAGTGCATTTTTCCATATGTATATCTAAGAACATTCAGGAAATGTCAAATGCATCTTGTTTTTAGTTTCAGAAATAGTTCAACTTATCTTCACACCTGATGACCTTATCATGAGAACTCACTGCACCATGAGCAGACTTACTTTATGAACTGATATCATGTTATTGATAGGCTTTTCTTAATGTTGAAACGCTTCCCCGTGGAGTCAAAAGGGCGCCGAAAGAAATTAGAGGAGGTATTTCTTAGCTACTAATGTTCATTTCTCTGAGCATTGGACTATACTGATTTCCCTGTTTTCCTTGTATAGGTTGGTTATGTCACGACTATATGTTTCATCTGTTTCTTATTGAGATGCATTATGGTAAGCGTACAGAATATAGACAGTTGCACTAAAAAACTTGTTTTGCTTCATAATCTGTTTTCTAGTATATTGGATTTATCAATCCTAATTATTGATTTTGCAGATGTGCATCAATGCTTTTGATAAAGCTGCAGACTTGGATGTTCTAGACCACCCAATTCTGAACTTCATCTACTACATGGTATGATCTATATTCTTTTGTACTGATTTACACAGATGAAGTTTGCATGATCATGTGCGTTGCAAAATCTTAGTTACAACAGTAAAGATGTGACTGATTTCAGGTGTCTCATCTTATACGAGCAATGCTAGTGTGAATAATAACTAAGGTCTTATTGATCATTAGAAGTCAAGAAGTAAATTTTCTGTGTTTTTAGTGTTTCCTATATGAAAACACTTGTTTGTAGACAATGGGATAGGTTAGGTTTCATTTGTGTACTATGTTGGACTTGCCTGAATGTTATATCATGCTCACCCATGTCACTTTGAGAGCTTAAATTGGTCCAAGAAAGTGACGTGTTGACACCTTTTGGATATTCCCAACTGGCCATGTGTGGTCCTATTTAAACATGTTAGGTAAAGCCTTCTCTCAAGGTGTCTAACCAGCTTGATATCACTACTCAACAACTTGAGCAGGCGCATTCTTTGCCAAAGAATTATGAGTAACCTTCATACCCATATCATAATTGTGTTCTATCTTTGTTTCTATTGTTGAGATTTTGATATCTTGTTCTTAACTTATAAAGGAGAATTACAATCCATGACTTGGACTTTGGATATCTCTAATATTTTTTATCTAATATTCTCTTTCAAACCATAACATGAATATCTATCATGCTCTAGCTGGGTATGCAAAAACATAAATTTAGTAGTAAGAGGTTTAGTAAAGATGATGACAATTTGTATTTGGAAGAAGCGTATGGTGTATTGGTGTACTAATCCTTTTAAACATTATTGGATCACAAATAAAGTGGTAGTATACCTTTATGTGATTAGTGGATTCGTTGGAACATTGAATTGTTTACAATGTACATGGATATTTTATTGTCCTAGCACATTCATTACTTTGTTAATGTTATCTTCAAGAAAGGAAAGGATTTATGTGCATTATCTCACAAGCTATGTATACCAACTCTATATTCTGCGTCAACATTAGATTTCGTCACAACACTTAGCTTCTTTTTCAACATTACAAGTTTGTCTCCGACATACAAACAAAATCTTAAAGTGGACCTTCCATCAATACTAGCCCTAGTATAATCAACATTAGAGAAAATATAGCGTTCATTATTCTTATAAAGTGATTTTTTCTATAGAGATCCTTTAATACATTGAAAGATTCTTAAGAATGTTGCTCAATGACATTTATTAGGTCTATGAATTCACTCATAACACCAAATACGTAATATTTGGCCTATAATTATTGTATGAGTCTTCAATAACTAGAATGTCATCAAAGCTATCATTTTTAGATCATAGATTATGATTTTGTATAATTGGAGTCTTGACGAGTTTGTATTTAAGCATTGATCAAGGTTGTCGAATTGAAGTTCAAAATTGTGAATTATTTTAGTGATTTTACAAATTGTGAATTGTAACTTTCATGTTAAGATAAATAAGTAATATACTGGTTCATCTCACTTGCCTCAGAGAGCAACAATTGAATATTCCTAATATAAAACAAGCATCTTGTTTCAAAATATCATTATATATGTAATATAGAAGGGAGATATTATGTCACTGGGGAGAACCGAACATGGAGGGAGGGCCTCAAGAGAACTTGCAGTGGCCTGAAAAGGATGGAAGAGAGGAGTCTTCCACCATATAGAATTGTGGTAGATTGAGATAATCAGCAGAGAACAGAGGGTAAAGGGACAGGGGCTGCTTGCATGGAAGAGAAAGGGGAGGGATAGAGAGGTTCTGATACCAAGCTTAACTTGATATTTCATTCTTATGGTAAGATAGGATTAAAATGCACGAGTATATATATTTTAGACATACTAATTCTATCCAAAATTGTGCAAAAAATAGATAATCTTGGGGACGATTATTGTAAATAATTTTATTTAACATTATCCAACACCAAAAACCTAATTTTTCAATCCATTTTAAAATCAACAAGCCAGCTGTGTTTTTTCCAACTATTTATTTATAGAAGCACAAGCTACCCTAAAGGTCACGAAAGACCAATATTTTGCTTCATGGATCATCAATCACATTGTAAAGTGCAATATTGAAGCTAGCTATGCGCAATCAGTTGTTATTTCTTTATAATTCCACGACATATATGCTACTGTTATCTATTATTCAATGACGCACGTCTTGTCTTTTTGCCTTCTACAGCTAGTTGAAATCCTGCCATCTTCCTTTGTACTTTTCATCTTAAGAAAGTTACCGCCTAAACGGGGGCTAACTCAATACCACCCGATCCACTAAGACTAGGAGATGACAGCCCCGCCGCGGATAACTAACTGTTTTCATGTTGAATTTCTCAGAAAGGAGTTGAACATATTTGGCATACTCGAGTTGTGTAAATTTTCAAAGAATTAAGTTTGCTTCTATGAAGTCCAGTGTGGATGATCTGTTCAAGTTTCATGTAGCCGTGTAAACTAAAAAAATTCACCTTGTAGGTTGATGGGCTGCACTAATTCTGTAACTCTGACCTTAATATTTTTCTTGTTGCATACCCGTTGGCTTTCATTGTTTACAGATACAAATGAAGTGTAGAAGTTTGGATCATGTAGAAATCATTCTTTTCAACCACAGTTAATTTGTTTGCAGTATTCAATCCATCTTTTGTTTTATGATCCAAGTCAGGTGTTGTAGTCGTGTAGAGGCTTTGGTTGCAATTCTTGCAACCAAATCTAAACTGATTATGCACTCCAAATTATGGTACTGGTACAAAATCATCATATAAATGATGCAAAAAATAAGAAAAGAGAAGAAAAATATATCGGACAGACCTGATGTTCCAGAGGATGGAAGGGGCTTCAAGACAACAGCTGACAGAAGGAATTGCATTGTCGTGCTTGTTCTCTCTCGAGCTTTGTAGTTTTTACTGCTTGAGCTACCAGTCGTTCCTTTGGAGGGTTGAATGTTTGGTTGTAGGTGGTTCCCAGTTTTTACTACTTGAGCTACCAGTCGTTCCTTTGAGGGTTGAATGTTTGGTTGTAGGTGGTTCCCAGTTTTTCCCATCGTCCTTTAGCTCATGGATGTCAATTTCATCGTTCACTAATTAATTTCACTGATTCACCTAGCAAATCAATGATTTAAAGTTTTTCGATTTGATTTTTGTAAGTATCCTAGAAAATGGTGTATTTGTTTATGATTTATTATTTTTTTTCTAAAAGGAAGGAAAATAAAAAAAACGTGGAAAAAAAGGCAAACGTAATAGTCTTTATTTTATTTTTTTAATAATTAATTGCTATCAACTTATCAACAATTGCTTTTCCTTTGAAAAGAAAAAAATGCCAAATAAATATAACCTTTAATAGTTCAATTCGAGGAAAGTTTACTAATCACTCATTTTACTAATGACGTTTTATTTGAAAGGATAAGAAAGAGAAGTGATAAAAAAACTTGGGCTTGACAAAAAAAAATAAAACAATAATCCCATTGAATTTTAGCATTTTAATACATACTAATCAATCAAAATTATACTAATCCATTTCCCAGGCTATGATATGATAATAAGAGTTGGGATGGATTTCTTAGACAATAAAAATTCAAATTTCACCTAGGACATTTTTCATCTATCTAGAGAGTTTGAAAACTCTTGAATTGTCCTGAGAATCAAAAGAAATTATTTTTTTTAGAAATGCACTTTGTCGGTAGTCTTTATCAAATAAAAAAATATTATTTAAATTTTATTATTATATTTTAATTTTTATTATGTGATATATATATATATATATATAATATCTTGCCTCTTTGATAAAATTTTTGGATCCGCCTTGCTTCCAGGATTAGTGAGTCCAGATGCTGGTCTGATTGAGTGAATCCAATTGATACTTGATTGCATGAGGGATAGGTATATTTTGAATGCAAACTTCGAAAAAATAAAAAAAAGATTGACACTGTTGCAAAGGTAGTTTGTTTACAAGCAAGCCAAACAAGGAATCTCCAAATAGTTTTAAAATGCCTTACTTAGCTTCCTTCCTATTGGTTTCTTTCCTCAGGGAAGAGAAATGTGCTTCATCTTTCTGCCGGAGCAAGAAAGGGAACTCATTGCCTATAAATTGGCTCTCAGGAAAATGTGCCAACCCAACCTTCCTTCTGTGTAGGCTTCAAAAGCTATCCAGAAAACCAACCATGGCAGCCACTGCCACCACCGCGCTTAGCTTCAAGAGGTCAGACAGCATCGCCGAGGGCATGCCCGAGGCATTGAAGCAGAGCCGATACCAGATGAAGAAATGCTTCTCGCGGTACTTCTTGTTGTGTACGGTAGTTATATCTGTTAGACATAGCTAGATGCACATGTTCTTTATCTTCCATGTGGGGTATCAGGTATGTCTCCAAGGGAAGAAGGCTCATGAAGAACCCACAGTTGATGGAGGAATTGGACAAGTCCATGGATGACAAGGTAGAGAAGACCAAACTTATGGAAGGATTTCTGGGTTACATTATTGGTTCAACTCAGGTAACAATCAACATTCATTGTGTTCTCTGTTCGATCAAGCAGTACTAACAGTATTAACTGACAGGAAGCTGCTGTTCTCCCCCCTCTCGTCGCATTTGCAGTCAGGGTTCAACCGGGAATATGGGAGTTTGTCAAGGTCCATTCAGAAGACCTCTCAGTTGAAGAAATCACACCTTCTGAATACTTGAAGTGCAAAGAAACTATTTTCAATGAGAAATGGTTGGTATTCCTTTTGTAGCTAAGAATCAGACAGTTAGTTAACTGCAAATTGAACAGCATTCTGTAAATTCCATGGAACAATGGCAGGGCAAGAGATGTGAACTCGCTGGAAGTAGATTTTGGAGCGTTCAACCAATCAACGCCCCTCATCACCTTGCCGTCTTCTATAGGAAATGGCATGCAGTTCATATCGAGATTCATGTCATCAAGACTCAATGAGCACTCTGAAAGCTTGAGGCCGTTGTTGGACTACTTGCTTAAGCTCAATCACCGAGGCCAAGTAAGAAGAGCCAGACGATATACTCTTAAAGCCATATAATTAAAGGTTTTTAATCTCCTGACTGATGTTTGCAGAAGCTGATGATCAATGAAACTCTCAGTACCGTGAACAAGCTTCAGACAGCGCTGCTCCTGGCCGAAGTGTTTGTCGGCGGTCTTCCTAAGAACACACCATTCCAAAAGTTCGAACACAGGTGATCTGGATACTTATTTCTGAATAGAATAGGAGCTACAAGAAACAATCGTGCAGTTTTGCTAGCAAAGAAATAAGACTTACAAAATATGCAGATTTGAGGAGTGGGGATTGGTGAAAGGATGGGGCGACACGGCAGGAACAGTGAAGGATTCCTTGAATTATCTATCAGAGGTTCTTCAAGCACCAGATCCTGTCAATATGGAGAAGTTCTTTGCCAGAGTCCCTTGTATTTTTAACATAGTCATTTTCTCACCCCATGGCTACTTTGGACAAGCAGATGTTCTTGGCTTGCCCGACACCGGCGGACAGGTATGTGTGTTAATGGACGTAAATCAAAATCTGTAGACTTCACATCTGAGCTAGTGTCTTATGGCTATATGCTGCTATTTTGCACAAGGTTGTCTATATTCTTGATCAAGTCAAGGCTTTTGAGGAGGAACTGCTACAAAGAATCAAGCAGCAAGGATTGTCATTCAAACCTCGGATTCTTGTGGTAATTTAACTAGTGATGCTGCATTGGAAAATTGTAAACCGGGAATCATAATCTAACACGAAACAAGGCTGACAAAACTTAGGCGAATTACAGGTAACTAGGCTGATTCCAGAAGCAAAGGGCACCAAATGCAACCAAGAGCTTGAGCCAATTCTCAACACCAATCACTCACACATCCTTCGCGTACCATTCATGACCGGATCCAGTGTTCTACGCGAGTGGGTGTCTCGCTTCGACATCTATCCCTACCTCGACAGATATGCTCAGGCAAGTCGTTCACCCTTTGGTTTGAGCAAATAGGAAAAAATCATTGACTTTGTGTAATTCTCCCTAGGATGCTGCTGCTAAAATAGTTGACATCTTAGAAGGCAAACCAGATCTTATCATCGGAAACTACACTGATGGAAACTTGGTGGCCTCTCTCGTGGCGAGCAATCTCGGAGTTACTCAGGTGAGCAATCTTGTATAGCATCTAATAGATGGCATCTAAAGTCTAAACTAGTCACGCCAACCAGGGAACCATTGCGCATGCTCTTGAGAAGACAAAGTATGAAGATTCTGATGTCAAGTGGAAAGAACTTGATCCAAAGTACCATTTCTCATGCCAATTTACAGCCGACATGATCTCGATGAATGCCGCCGATTTCATCATCACGAGCACATATCAAGAAATCGCAGGAAGGTAATTGCTATGGCATAGCTTGTGATGCTTTGTGACACTAGATAATAAAGGGGAAATCTTTGCAGCAAGGACAAGGTAGGGCAGTATGAAAGCCACTATGCGTTTACACTTCCGAAGCTTTGCCGATTTGCCACCGGCATCAACGTCTTCGATCCCAAGTTCAACATAGCCTCCCCTGGAGCTGATCAATCTATCTACTTCCCTTTCACCCAAAAACAGAAGCGTCTAAGTTCCTTTCGTCCGGCAATTGAGGAGTTGCTGTACAGCAAAACGGACAATGATGAGCACATGTAGTCCTCCTGTTCCATTAGAATTCTTGCATCTCTTTCTGGTTTTGATTATCTGACAACATTTGGGATGGACGCAGGGGATACCTTGAAGATAGAAACAAGCCCATAGTCTTCTCGATGGCGAGGCTCGACACTGTAAAGAACATAACTGGGTTGGTGGAGTGGTACGGTAAGAACAAGAAGCTGAGGCAGCTCGTCAACCTAGTTGTAGTGGCTGGCTTCTTTGATGCTTCCAAATCGAAGGACAGGGAGGAGATTAGCGAAATCAAGAAGATGCATTCTTTGATCGACAAGTACCAGATGAAGGGTCAGATGCGATGGATCGCAGCGCAAACCGATCGCGCTCGCAACGGCGAGCTCTACCGGTGCATCGCCGACACCGGAGGAGCCTTCGTGCAGGTTTGCCACCCACACTCTGCCTGCTAGTATGGATGAGAGGTTTACCTTCTTCTCCTGCAGCCAGCTTTGTACGAAGCGTTTGGGCTGACAGTCATTGAGGCCATGAACTGTGGCTTGCCGACCTTCGCGACGAATCAGGGAGGGCCAGCAGAGATCATCGTCGACGGCGTTTCAGGCTTCCACATCAACCCCGCCAAAGGAGACGAAGCAAGCAGCAAAATGGCAGAATTTTTCGAGACATGCAGGGATGACAAGAGCTACTGGAACAAGATCTCCACAGCCGGCCTCCAACGCATATATGAATGGTAACTTGCGTCGTCTTTCCAGCTTATGCCATAAGTGATCAAACTATTGCAGATTGAAGAAAAATGAACTGTGATTTGTAGCTATACCTGGAAGATATATGCCACCAAAGTGTTGAACATGGGATCGGTCTATGGATTCTGGAGGCAGCTCATCATGGACGAGAAGAATATCAAACATAAGTACCTGCAGCTGTTCTACAATGTCCATTACAGGAAACTGGTCAGTCTGCAGTTGATAGTTGATAAGCAGTGAGGAATTTCATACAGTTATAATTTTTAGAAGAAATTTCAGGTTAAAGCAGTTCCATTAGCATTTGATGAAGCACAACAGGCACCACAACCTTTGGCTAAAACTGCATCAAAGCCGGGGCAAAGGCCAGCTCGAAATTTCTTCAGCATTTTTACATGGAAACCCAAGCAAAGCAAACGAAATGAAACAGCTTGATCACTGGCCCAGGCGAGTCAGCAAAGCCACCATTTCATTATCTTTTGATGTTGCTATCTATGTCACTGTCCATTTGTGTTAGGATCATGTCAAAACGGATAGTGTATCTCGTGCATCCACAAATACTTAATCAAACAGAATGTAAAGATAATGCCTTGGAGATGGGCACGGAGTATGTCTTATATATGTGTACGCATACAATTCTCCCCAAAGTTTAAAGTATCAGCCAAACATAAGCGTATAGCTTAAACATGACAGTGCAAGAAATAACTTCGGCAAAATATATAGACCAGCAGAGTTGTAGGCTTAACAATAGAACATGACCCTCTTAACGTTCTCCTTCAAGGCTGGAAGAGGTTTGACAGCAGCACTACCAGGACCCCTTGTTGCCCGTGGGCCTCCAGGCGGAGCTCCACGCCCAGCAGCTGCTCCACTTGCCAGAGAGCCGCTGTCTGATGTCTCAGGTTCCATGTAAAATCTAGCACGGAATGCTGCTAGATGAGCATAATAAGCAGGCGGCACTGCTCAAACAAAAAAAAAGCATACACAATTAAGCCATAAGATGTGAAAGTTGAGAGAGAGTCTTAAAAAAAAGGTAGAATAAGTACCTATAGATACAGAACGAGTGCACCTTGCATAGCTGCAAATTTATGAAGCTTCAAGACTTGGTATAAAGGGATAGATAAAATTATAAATACCAGTAGCGAAATTGAAGTAGAATAATTACGTGTAACAGAGGTTGTTTGTCAGAGTTTGCAGCGCATCTGCTGTGAATTTATTTTCATCCCACAAGACATGGTAATGGGCAGGTCGGCTAGTACCCTTCAAGCAAGTACATGGTCAAACCTCATTGTCAAATGGGTTCACATAATTTTATGCAATAAGTACATCATACAAAAAGGTGATAGTTATGAGAAGAGTTACTTGAATGCCAGCATGGCTGCACAAGTAGAAGTCAAATTCTGTTGGATGGCAGATCTTAGAATCTACAACAGTCCCTGGAATTTGAATGTATAAATCTCTATATGAAAACAAACTTTGAACAAAATACAAAATAGTAATGTAGTGATAAGTTAAATGACGCCACAAAATTCAATCATAACAGCGCTATCAAATAAACTAACCAGGCAATATGTTTCCACTCTTATCCACAGAGTGGTTATCATTGTGATTATTAGCAAACAGTCTAGTATGATGACGTTTTTGGACCACCACAAAAGTCACCGGAGGTTGATAGTTTGGTTCTAGAGAGGCACAGGCCTAAACCGCAAATGATTATTAGTACAAAAACACTGAAATAAGAACCTCAGTACAAACAAATGAGCAAACATACTTTTCTGATTGCATCCAGTTCATATAGTAAAACTTGATAGAATTGGCCCTCACTCACTCCATCCCTGAAAGATGTCAGTATGTTAATATAGAGAGAGGTAATTATAAGTCAACTTCCAAAGATTCATACCTGTAAAATATAATCCGTTGAGGCTTTTGTCCAGTAGCCTTTTTGAAGGAAATCAGCAGCTCTCTGGGTATATCACGTGTCAGATGCTTTGCTCAGCCGAGTAAATTAGAAAAGAGAACCAACATTCTAATTAAGCACTGGTTATGGGTTGTAATTCATACTTGATCATGCCACCAGTAAGAGTTCCACGCTGAGGATCTTGCCAGACCTTACATAGATCTTGAATTAATTCTTGTCGATGGGCCTGAGCACAGACCAATCCAGCATATTTTGTTACCTCAGGCCAATCTTGAGATGCAACAACCTGAGGAACCAAATATCTTCAAGAAGATGAGAATACAATGAAACTATACATAAAGCAAGAGGATGAGAAAGATTTACTCACAGCAGCAATAGAAGGGCTAGAATCTTCCCCAGGATGAGGATGTGTTACGTCAGCACCAAATATTATAGTTGGCCGGTCAGTAACAAGGGGAATGCACCTTGACAAGGCATCCACAAGAACTGTGTTCCTTCCTCCAACCTATGGACCAAGACTTAGCAATACAAACAGACAAGAAAAACAGATCCACTTTCCACATACTCACCTTTACATTGATCTTGAGAGCAACATTGGCAAGGTACTGTTTACTCATCTTGAAAACATGCTTTGTCAAACAACATTGTGAAACTAAACCAAGATCAGTCTCACATATCCGCTTTAAATCACCTGTGATCACCATGAAATATCATCGTACAGTAAGAGAATAAGCAGTAAGAAAAACGAAAGCTAAAAGGTTCAACCAATTGATGTTTCGCAACAAGCAATGATAGCAAGTAGTATAGAAACAAGATCAAGTGCAAGACATCATACCATAAAGAGAACCATTATTATCAGGCAATACTACAATCAGCAAATCAAGCTCCTTTTCCTGAGGTTGGAGTATCTTCATTGCATCATGATAACGCACTTTCAGTGCTCTTTCAACATGATCAGGCCGAGCACTTAAAGGAGGAAGTACAGGGTCCAGAGAAAATTCCTGTAAAACATTTAGAAAGAAATAATAGTGTGTGGGCTTTCCTTCTGATATGCTAATTCGGAATTTAAGTAAGGATGTAATAAACAATGCTCTAGTAAATTGTTTAACATACCATTCCTGATATCTGGCACATCTGGGCAAGCTCCTGACAGAATCTCTTAGCAACATTATCTTGCACATTCCTTGCAAAATTGATACATATCCAGCTATTCACTCTCCCACCATTTACCATTTTCTGCAAATTTTAGAACAAGTAACAAATTAGCTAAAATCATCCAAATAACCATCTATTCTAATATATCTGCATCATAAAAAAAAAACTATTGCAACACTGAACTAATTAAGCTAGAGAGCATTCTTACCAAATCTTAGATTTCACTTTAATTAAGATGATATGTCAAAATGTAACCATTAGTGAAAGAAAGCAATAACTAGGCTACTTTTTGATTCTCTGAATTGGAAGGTCAAGCTACTTATCAAATCCCAACATGGATTATCAGCAGCCAATTAGAAATGAAGGAGAACCATTAACATGGTAAATTAATCAAAGATCTTATATTACCTCCTTACTATTGGGGTAATTAAAAAGAAGTTCTAATGAAATCAATGAACACATATCAAATAAATGACCTGAAGAATTAGATAGAATGAGATACCAGTATGGTTAAACTCATCTCATGAATATGATTGTTAAAATCTGTAAACCAAGAAATGACCAAGTTTAATCAACTTGTGGGAAAATACCAAGGCATCTTCCACTTTAAGCACGAGCTTCTCTACCTTTTGTAACTCACAGCACAAAACAAGACAATAAGTAATAAAATTTGCTGAGTATGATAAATTTATCAATCCATCCTATATATACTTTCAAGGAAACAACTCAAGGTGCCCCGAGGCAATGGTGCTGCGGCAAAGCACCTTCTCAATTTCAATGCATCTAAGAATCGAGTCCAAACTTCAGCAAATTAATGAATGAATTTCCCTTAACGGACGGTTGATCTAAGAATGTTAGGCAGATGGACCGTCATTGCGAATGCTTCCCGATTTTACCCTAATGAGAAACCTATATGGACAGGGTCGTCACTTCCAGGATTAGTCAGATTAAGTTGGAAACCTAGGTTCCAACTTTTTTAAAAAAAAAACAACTCAAGGAATAATTTTTTTTCACATTCTTCCCTTTCATTTTCCATGATTTTTAGATATCCATCTTTTCATTCATCATCCTCCCAAAGAAACAAGGTATAAAGGAGGGCAGAAGAGCATGCAGAGGATCTATTTACTCTCCATTTTCACTCATCCAAAATAGTAGATGTGTAGGGAAAAAAATAGGGATGACAAAAAATTTCTTTGCTTCACAATTCCTTCAAATTCATTCTGACCAAGTTAATGACGAGATGGATTACCTTCTTCTCCTAACCCTCTCCGCCAAATCCTTGTACATAGAAGTACCGAATAAATAATATAAGAATTAGAATAGAACATGGCAGCCATCTAGTGATCCTCTAGCAGCTAGGAGTGAAATTGCCATTGATGCATTTGTCATCTAGAGCATGAATGAGAATAATTATACTCAAATGTATTAGTCATATATAGGTCTCTTGGAGCTAACTTACCCAAAATTTTAAATGCATAAGCTTCAGAAAAAATACTTAATTTGCTACATGCATATAGGATAGTAGATTTCACTATAGCAGAATTCTATAAAAATCATTATTCAGTGCAAAACCTAGAAAAGTTGCAATCAGATGCATTACCTTGTTCATCATGTTCCACTGGCCAACTCTTGGTAGGCAATTCTTCTCTCTGCCAGTATCATGATACTTAAGCTGCATAACCACAAGGTTACGGAACTTCAAAATGTTGGACCATTTTAGGACAGCAAGAGCACCAAGTCACTGGAATAATGAAGGTACAAATAACACAATTCATTTCTGTCATCTAATTACCCAAGGGGCAGGCAGCACTCGGGCCTCAACTGATGCAAGTTTCTCACTAATCTTGATCCCAAATTCTCTAGCAAAAGGATCTTCATGATATGCATTGTGGCGAACCGTCTGCACAAATTTTATATTCCAAGTTAAAGCTACACAAACCAAATATGCAAATATATCATGACAAGTTAACTCTAGACACAACAACAGCAACCAAGACTTATCCCACTAGATGGGATCGGCTATATAAATCATTTTACGCCATTGAGTTCTATCTCTTACTATATTATTATCTATATATTGATGTCAATCAAGTCTTTTTTGATCTTCCTCTTCCTCATTTAATGGGAACATTTATTGATCGTCTAAGTACATGCACGTACCATCTTAAACGTGTCTCTCAGAATTTTCTCTTAATAGATGCAACTCTAACTTTCTCTCTAATACTCTCATTTCTTATTATATCTATCTTTATATGTCCACAGATCCACCTTAACATTCTCATCTCTGCAACTCTCATCTTATGTTCATGTGCTCGAGTCCAAGCCCCAACATTTAACTCCATATAACATAGCAAGTCTAATTGCAGTTTTGTAGAACTTTCCTTTAAATTTTAGAGGTACTTCATGGTCTCATAAAACACCTGACGCTCTCCTCCATTTCAACCATCCTATTTGTATTCTTTATAAGAAATCTCTCAACCCCTCTATTTTGCAAAAATGCCCCTAAAGATTTAAAGGTCTCGATTCCGGACAACTTATCATCTCTCATCTTAATAATTATCTCATTACGTCTAATATTACTAAACTTAAATTTCATATATTCTATCTTTATTCTACTAAGCCTAAAACCTTCTCTTCTAATGTTCCCTATCAACATTTTAGTTTAGGATTTACTTCTTCACGTGTTTCATCTACTAAAACAATATCATCTGCAAACAACATGCACCACATTACTGTGTCTTGAATGTGTGTAGTGAGTTCGTCCATAATTAGTGTAAAAAAGATAAGGACTTAGAGTCGATCCTTGATATAATCCTATCTTTACTGGAAATATTTTAGTTACTCCGTCTGAAGTACTCTGGTCATTACATCCTTGTACATATCCTTAACATATAATTTCTCTTGTATTCTATCATAAGCTTTTTTTAAGTCAATGAATATGTGTAAATGAAGGGGAGCCTTAGCGCAACGGTAAAATTGTTGTCATGTGACCAAAAGGTCACGGGTTCGAATCCTGAAAACAGCCTCTTGGAAAAAGCAAGGTAAGACTGCGTACAATGGATCCTTCCCCCGGACCCCGCATGACGAGAGGCTGCCCTTTTTTTTTTTAATGAATATGTGTAAATCTTATCTTTGCTCCCGATATTTTCAATTAGTTATCTAAAAAGATAAATAACTTCTATTGTCAACATTTCAGGCATAAACCCAAATTAACTTTCGATTGATCTCCTTATTTTTTTCTATTACTTTTTTCCAAAATTTCATGATATAACTTACTTACCCTTTATTAATTAGGCATTTTTTCATTTTCAATATCATGTTAAATAATTTTATAAATCATTCAATACATTATTTCCCTAGGCACTTTCATACCTCTATCGGAATATTATCTGATCCAACGGCCTTTTCATTATGCATTTCATTTAAAGCTTATTTTACTTCTAAAGTTTAAATTCTACGACAAAATTTAAATTTCTATTCTCATTTAACCCACTAAATTACCTAAGTTAAGTTGGTCATATAAACATTCATTAAAAAATTGATAAAAATACGTCTTCCACCGTTCTTTTATTTCTCCATCGTTTAACTTTATTACATTCATCTTTAATACATTTTATTTAGATTTGGATAAGATGTCTTCCTTTCTCTCACTTCAATTATTCTATGTCTCTTTCCCCTTCTTTTGTATCCAATTTTTAATATAATCATTCAAAAATTTCATTCTTTACTTCATTCACTACTCTCTTAACTTCTTTCTTGGCTATTGTATATTTTTTAAAATTTTTCACGTTCTTATAAATATATAATTCCTTATAAGTTATTTGTTTTTTCTTCACTTTCTCTTGTACTTTCTCATTCCACCACCAAAATTCCTTATTTAGTGGTGCATTAGTGGTGTATGTCCCTTTGACTCACCTAACACATTCTTAGCTACCATTTTCAACTTTAATATCATCTTATCCCATGCCGTATTAGAATCACCGTATATTTTACCTAATGCTTATCCTCCTACCTTCTCCTTAAATATATTTTGTTTCCTATCCTTTAACTTCCACTACTTAATCCTAGGAGTCGTATATATTTTCTTTCTATTGATATTATGCTTGAGACATATATCTAACACTACTAATTTATGTTAAATAGTTAAGCTTTCTCCCGAGATGAACTTACAATCTTTACAAATCTTTCTATCCTTCTTCCTAATCATAAAAAAGTCAATTTACGATTTATTAATCCCACTTTTGAGCGTGACTAAGTATTCCTCTAAAAAAAAATGTATTAGATAATATAAAATCATATGCTATCGCAAAATCTAATATAGTTTTCCCTTCTTCATTTCTCATTTCAAACCTATAACCCCCGTATACCCTCTCATATTCCTCATTTTTCACTCCGACATGTCCATTTAAATCACCTCCTATTAAAATCATTTCATTGGATAAATTATTTTGTAATACTTCATCTAAGTCATCCCAAAACCTTGATTTGGTAGCTTCATCTAAGTTTCTTTCGTCACTATTATCTTAAGGCCTATAATTCAATCCCTTTTTCTAACCACTACAACTTCATCCTTCACTCCATTTCTCGCTTTACTCTTTCTTATGTACCATAACCTAAAATCCGAGTTCTCCATCATCTTTGCCTTCTCACTTATCCATTTTGTCTCTTATACACATAAAATACGAATTCTTCTCCTAATCATCATATCAACTACCTCCATTGATTTACTAATGAAGGTTCCTATATTCTAGGTTCCAAATATTAGACTATTAATTTTCTTATCATATTTGTTCTTATCTAATCTATGATATGAAAACTCTTACCTATTTAACACTACAACTAAGTTCTCATAGAGATGTAGCGATCTTGCCGATACGTTACAATCGGACCTTACAACACAAACTCTTGCATATTTAGAAATACACCCGAGTTCTAGAGATATAGTGGTCCTTGCAGAGACATTATAGTCGAACCATGCAACGCCGTTCCTTTCAGAGAATAACCTAGCATTAGCACAATAATTTAATAAATCCATTCATTGAACGTTTGTCATAATTTTAACACTGACTAACAACCTAACATAACCCTCCTTTATCAGGGCTTGGAACCGGCCATAACTGATTCGTCATGGAGTTATAAGTTTAACTCTAGATATTAAAAAAAAAAAAAAATCTTATCTCATAAGGAAAAAGAAACAATTTATGTAAAATATAAAAAAAATTAAATCAAGTCAAGATGAATTCATAATAGATGTACAGCCCACAACTAAAAATTGATAGAAATAATCAGGAAATTAAATCAATTGAACATGGTGTACGTAGAAAGTGAATCAGATATGGGTAGGCTTCGTAGACCACTAACACAAGTGATCTATCATTGTTCTGTGTACTTCACTGTAAGGAGCAGCACCAGAGTCATCTGGATAAACTTTCTGAAAAATTCTACCAACCTAAAAATGAACGAAACACTCAAATAAGAGTTCCGAGGCAACCAAGAAAACTTGCAAGATCACCAATCATCAAACATGGTTCCTGTTAAAACAAGTCATTCAACATGGCCCTAAAACCCAGACCATTAATAATACATCACATGAATTTAGTCACCGAAGCAGTAAAATGGAGCCAGCAGTAATAATTAGCACAAGTTTATCAAGCAGATATTGCTTTCTTCTGAAACAGCAACCATAAAATAAATTAACATCAAAAGTTCAAGATGAATATAACCTGTAAGATATCCATCTCCCTGTCATGAGGCCGTTGGCATGTCACCTTTAAGAGTGCAGTAATTTGCCTCTCATTCAACCTCTTAGAATATCTTTGACCTTCCACAATTTTACAGACCTACAGAGATAAGAAAAGGTCAGCTGACACTTCCCTCCTTACTAATTACAAGCCTACAAACAATTAGAGGTCCTGGCAATTATCATGCAGTCCCCTTTTCAACAATATTTCATATATCTACATGCAAATATACGCACTGAATTTGTTATTATGGTGTTTAAAAGAAAGCATATGCAACAATAAATATGTAATTTGGGTTACATGGATAAAAAGACGACACAGCATTTTTATGACAGATACTGACCTCCATAGGCAAATAATTTGGCCTCTGCTGATTTCCAACCTGCAAGCACGGCCAATTTGTGTGCTGGATAGTAAAACCATAAGTCTCCTGAAAATATTGTACAACAGACTTCACTGTCCCCCTCTCATCAACTGGGAAACTGTCATTCAAATATTCCCGAAAAATCAGGCAATATTAATACAACTTCTAGCAATAATTAGGTGATAGTTTGAATAACCAAAGCAATTCTTACGTTAGCTCTCTAGTTGCCTGTGATGTTAAACCAGATATACGGTATTTTCTGCGCATATTCCCACGGTGAGTGACCTCAACCTTCACACCTCTCAAGGCCTTCTTGATCTGCATGAGCACATAAAATGACTAGCTATAATAAAACCTAGATTACCATCAAGTAATGGATGAAGCAAATATATATGTAAAGAAAATGGCTGAGATTGAGAAGCGCAAACTGAAGTTATCAAAGGAATTATTTTATTGTAAAGCAAATCAATTTGAAAAATAGAAAAGCTAAAAAAACTTTCTTATTGTCTATTAAGAAATAAAAATAAATCAAAACCAAACCTTCACACGATCAGCATCAGAAAGCGGTCTTGATTGGACATCCCTATTAAGAAGCTCGGTAACAAATTCAATAACGGGCAATGGTTCGATGAAGGCCGTGGAGGACATATCTGCATAGCAGAGCATCTTTAGAAAGCCCAATCAACAACTCTAAATACATGAAGAATTATAGAAAAAGAAATAAATTAGTTATAGGAAGCTGCATCAGCATATTGAATATGAAAGCTTCATCTTCGCAAATTTATAATTAGATCCAGTAATATATTAGTGACAATAGAAAAACAAAGAAACCAATGTGGATAAATTGAAGCAATTATAGGATAGTGAAATAATTCCGAATAATCAGGAATTTAATTGAGTATAAATCAACTCTTAGACCCATTAGAAGATCGGGGTCATACCATGCAGCAAGAGAAAATAAATGTTGACAAAAATATATTTAAATTTGAGAGAACCACACTAACAACAACCCAGTCATCTGGAGTCTGAATCAACTGGAATTCAATTAAAGATAAGCAGTCAGAACACAAACCAATAAATTGACAAATTTACAGAAAGCCTAGCATTGGTAAGGATTAATTAATGTATATTCACACAAGTCGGCATCTCACTAGATCTCAATGATTAACCAATATTTTGCATGTTTTAGACAATAAAATAAGCACTCAATTTTAATAAAATTGCATTATATGATGCAAACTTTGTGTTTTCCCTGAAGCTTCAGCAGCAAACCTGCAAGTGCATAATTCTAAGGGAATGTGTAGCCTCATTTAGCCATGAGTCACCGTAGTACAGAAAACTTTAAAAAGAATTTCAGTATAAATATTGATTTTTTATTGTGAGTAGAGTATGAACAGAGAAACTTCAGCATAAAAAGATAAATGAATAATTGAGCATATTATTTTAGTTTAGAAGATTTCATTTATTATGCCCTACTCAATAGGGTCATCACTAAAACATGAACAAATTAAACATTGCATTGAAGCAGCACAGTGCTGATGATCATTGTCAGCTATGAAAAAGAATGAAAAGAAATGTTAGAAGAAAAAATTGGTGCAAACGATGTAGCAAAAGTAGAAAACAAAACACAATTAGACTGGCAAATGGACAGGTGGAATCAGTACCGATATTCAGAGAAAGGCCCATTTGAGTAGGGCGAATGCTCTGGTAAAAACCTCTCCAACTTTCAAGTCCATCACCAAGTTGTTGTCTTCTTCCCAAATCAGGTGAATAAAAGGACCGTCCGACAGGCAAAAATCTGCAAAACATCAACATACAGCCACCATAGATCTTTGAGTCCTAAGTGAAACATTCAAATTATTCAATCCTTCTGATGTGACCTGGCAGTAGGTAGTTCACGAAGTACGATATCCAGTACTTGCAATGCTTCTTGAGGAGCATCAGCCTGCCTCCCAGCTAAAAACATCCCAAGGTGATGAAGATCAATGCGAGCAGCTAATTTAATGACAACCCGGAATGTTCTCTGGCGCCTGGAAAAGAAAATTAATTATTTGATGGATTACTTTTTCAGTAAAGAAGTAAAGTAGATTAAAACAATTATAAACATGCTCATCAATTGGTCTGATAAAAACACCTTTCTGTCCCAGAACCATCATCCTCATCCAGAATGATCTGAAAATCTCTTAAGGTAAATGGTAAAGGACCAGCAGTATATAGACTCTTCCTTCCATCATAAGCTGGAAGACGTCCTCCCAAATATGATTGCCTATAAATCCTGACCAACTGTTCCATCACAGCACGATTTACACTGCGTGATGATACTTCAGGAGTGATTGATACCTGATATTAAATTTGTGCAATATACAAGTGAAAACTGAGCACATGAAAAATAGCCAGTAAAGCACATGTATTAGGAACACAAAGAAAACTCACATCATACTGGTGAAGGTCTTTATCAGGGAGTTCAGCAAAAAAATGGTTAGCCTTAACCACACATCTAGCTCCATGGGTACCTTTCCCAGGACGAACAGGGAATCTCACAGACTTGCTTGAAGAAGCAGGCGGAACTATTGGCTGGATTGCTTGAGTAGATGAAGATTCACCTTGCACAGAGAGTTGCTGAAATGGTTCTGCAATCTCAGTAGGAGACATTTCCAACTGCCGTGAAGAAGTTGCCTGGACTGGTCCAGGTTGAGTGGGTTGATACGGAGCTTGCGTTGCTTGGTGCAGCTCGGGAACCGGTGGCCTAGAGGAACCTGCAGCAGAGGGGCTGAACATTCGTCCCCCAGCCATACCACGACCACCACGTCGTCCTCCATATTGTTGCTGATAGGGCATTCCACCTCTAAACTGAGGCCCACCCCGACCTTGGTACTGAGATGGAGTAAAAGGCTGCTCTGGGTCATGAGGTTGGGGGCTGCTGCCTCGCCCCTGGTAATAACCACCACCACCTCGGCCACCTTGTTGTGTCTGCTGAGGACCAGAAGCAACCCAACCTCTATCTCTACCAGTGCCCTGCTGTTGTGGAGCAGGCCCCCGCTCTGAGGGTCGTTGAGGCCCTGTCCGCTCTGCAGAACCACTTGTCTCTTGATATTCTGAGCTCTCACCTGTGCCAGAAGCATCAGTTCTGCGTTTCCTCACCATATTGTGAACTGCAAAACAATGCAGAAATTAAAATAAGTAAAACAAAGAATTACAGTCAAAAACAAGTAATTTTACTAGTAAGATGATCTATATTCAAAATGAAATATTGAAACAATCATTGTAGTTCCACATTGAAACAATTAACGAGATGCAAATTTTGCTGAAATGCAAAGCTGTGACTCTACCACAAACAAAACTTGAATAAACAAAATTTACTACAAGAACTGATTTCAGTTCAATGACCAAAAGCTGGATTACTTTTTTTAAAAATAGGGGGAATTCAAAAGGCAATGAAAGAAAGACAAACTAGGAAGAACTTGAAACCAGTTAAACAGACCACCACAATTGATATATACTGAGTACAAGCACTACCACAGAAAATTCCTTATAGCTTCCTTGCTTGTAGATAAACTCACTAAGAAAGCTAAGTCCATAAGAAAAATGCAGAAGAGGTATGTTAAGAATTTTACAAAAGTTGACTTCATATGGACCAAGAGGAATATAAATGTTACAACCAATGGCCAACACAAATGGAATGCACATAAGCCCAAAATCTAGAATGACTCCTCATGGCTATCTAAGAGGTACCCTATAGCTCCATATAACAGTTACTGAACCTTCGAACTGTCACATTTTCTGATACATGTGCGATCACAACAAAAGCATTCAAAGGGAAAAGAGGACTATGGAAAAGCCATTGGACAAGCACCGTTGAAATAATAAAATTGAGCACAGAAATCAAATACATCCAATGTACAGTCACTAAAGGTCAACATTTATGGAACAAGTAAACGAGCTAGCGCAAGTCATTACGCTCCTAAATAACGTCAAAAACACAAACATCTCTGCCTATCCGTGCCAGAAAAAAATAACTCGCAGATTGAAGTTAAAAAGAAGAGCAGAAAACGAAAAGCAACCAAAGATCTGCAAGTATCAGCAGTGGAACGGCATATCTACAATATCCTGCACTAAAACGCTAGCAGAAATTATATCTTCCTCGCATCCTACACTAGAGAACCGGATGAACGAGCACAATGGCAACCGAACGCACTAAAACCAAACCAGTAAGGCCAAGCAAAACCAGAAGAAAGCAGCTTAAAAACAAACAAAAATAACGATGAAGCATCTCTCGGAACTAAACTCGCGATACAGCCAGTTGGAAGAAGCAGCGGAAGTAGACCACACGAAGCCAACTTCGGCAGGGAGGAAGAGGGGCGTCGAGAGAAGAGGAGGAAGCGCTTTACCTTGATCAGAAACTAGAAGACGATGGTGGAAAACCGCCGATCGGCCTAGATACCACCTCGTAAAGTGTTCTTTTAACGCGCAACTTTACTTTTCCAGAACGGGGAGACGCTTCCGGTTCGTGAAAATCGACAATATTTCGCGGACACTGGGGATCTAAAGCGACACGTTGTTCCGGGCCAGCGGAAGCGACAAAGCCCTGTCCCGAACGGCCCTATGGACCGGTCTGGACCGGAGAGCGAGGGGAACCGGGAGGTACGTCGGCGTGGTGATAGGGGGGAGCGGCGACAGGCTGGGCCAGCACGTGCTTCCCGCCACATCCCGGACGACGCATCATTGGCTGCGCCGTACGTCAGGCGTGGTGCCGAGACGAGGATCCGGTGCACGAAGCGGCGCAGCAGGCAGCGCCTCGACCTGGTGCTGCTATCGCGGCCGGACTTACGTGTCGAACTTTGAGAGAGTCCGTACGATTCCCAGTGTTACAGGTCCGACCCTTCTCGTGATGCTTCTGATGGCCCGAGACGGAAATGGACGGGCGAGATGGAATCAAAGCGCCGGAGTAGAGAGACCCGGCCATGAATATTGATTTTTTTTTTATAATACTGGTGTCAATTCTCCGAACCGATTCTAAAAAAATAATTAATTTAATTTTACTAAAAATTTTCACCTACCATTCTTAAAAACGAGAAAATACTCATCAAAATTTGATACGGTCTAAAAGTGTAAATTAGAAAGCTAGGGAGGTGACAGTTCCGCTGACTAAATAAAAACCTCACGTTCTGTAAAACAAAATCAAAATCAAGGAAGAGGCTCCTGATCCTCCAACGTTCAAGTCAGAAACAGGAGAGGAAAAAAGTGAGTACTAAGAGTAAAGATTTTTCTTGCCTTTCTTCGTACCTAGTGTGCCCCTTTTATACATTTTCTGGTGACTCTCTATCTTCCCCTATTTAATGATATTGATTACCGACAGAGGATATCTTTGTCTTGACTTCTTCTCATTTAATGATAGATGAAGTATTCTATTTAGTTTTCTCTTTCCTTTATTAATTATCCGTCTTTTCATCTTTTATCATTTTATTGCTTCATTAAGTGTATAATGTTAATGCCCTTCTTCGAGCCAGACGGGTGGCCCGCTCGGCTCGGGCTCCCGACCCGCGTAGCTTGTTCTCCTGCCAACAGGACTAATTATACTTGTTTACTCAGATGGTCGATCGGACAAAGGTCTCTCCGATCAGCCAATGATATTCTTCCTTGGTGTTAACCACCTTTGACTTTGATCTACATCATGACAATTGACTCGTGCTAGGTAGGATCTTCCTTATCGTCGCATCACAAACCTCTTCTTCAAGTCTAATCGAAGGAAGATGCTAGTCCGACTAACTAGACAAGATGTCGTTGGCGACTCTAAAGCCCATAGCTCTACGCAGAAGCCTTCGGAAAACTAAGGGCAAGTTTTCAAAATGTCACTGATCCTGTCCGAACGCTGAGTCGACGGACGCTGGGGACGTGGCGCTCTCCGCTGTCTCCGGCTAGTGATGTGGATCTCCGGCGAACCTTCAAGGAAGTCGGGCCGGGAGGAGTTTCCCGGCGACGACCCTCCGACGCTCAAGTCAGGCAAGAGGAAAACGATGAAGTGGCTCCAAAGATGATAGATTTCGTACCTCCGGTGAAGTTTGTGGGCTCTTATATAGAGCTCTAGGGAGGCTTGTGCACACCTGTCGAGGCGTACACGTGTCCTTTACCATACCTCAGTATGGGCTTACCAGAGGAGCATGCCTGACACCATACTGCTACAGTCTGAGCACCTCTCTGATGGGACAGCAGAACCTTCCGTCGTAGGATTCTGCGTATGGCCTGATCGTCGAACATGCCTGTTGTCAGAAGATGTTCCCCAATGTCCCCTTGTCCTTGTCTCTTTTTCCCCGAGCCGAGCGTCCAGCCGCTCGGCAGGTACATCACTTCCGACCGGGCGTAGGTATCGGTCTGACCGCGAAGATTCCCGGTCGCGTGCTCGGCTGAGACTGTTCCTTCACAGCATTGCTGCTTTACGCCTCGGCCAAGCGGGCCAGCCGCTCGACCCGGCGACCTTGTTCACCATGAGCGTCGGAAACCCGACTCCCCGTCGGGTTGTCTTTGATTCCGCCAGGACCCGTTCGGCCGATCGACCCACCCTTTCTCCGATCGGTCGGACCTCATGCTGACCCTTTTGACTTTTGACCTCCACGTGACGTTGACTCCCCTCCAGAGGGGGTCCCCCGTCCTTACCACAGGATCACTTGCCTCCCCTTCAAGTCTAGTCGAAGGAGGCGATTAGTCCGACTGACTGGACCACCAGTTATGCCGAGCGGCGTCTCTGTGAAACTATCCTCTGCTCGACCCCCACGGGGGTAGCTATAACGTCAGTCAACGCCAACATTCTTCGGATCTCTTCGAAATTTGCGCCAATCTTCGACATTAAGGCCGGGCATGCACTCATTAAATGCACTCCAGTGGCCGAATGCCACGTGGCGCTGCTGCCATCATCGTACGGCGGCGGTGTCGTGGGCGACGAGACCGAGGCAGTTTAAAATGGACGGCCCGATGCGTGCTTCGGTTCCCGTGACCTGCATCCGACAGTGGAGGTCGCTCGGGCTTAACCCTATAAAGTCTTCGCCTTCTCCCCCTTCTCGCCGCATTTGTGCCTTCTCGTGCTTCACAGCTTCCTCTGGCGTTTAAGACTTCCGGCGATCCCGCTTTCCCGTTTCCGGCGATCTCCAGCCTCCTCCTTTCGATCCTCAACTTCTTTGTAAGGTCCTTACCCCTTTTCTATCTTTGGTTCTTGTATTTTCTTTGCGTTTCTTTCCCGAGTTTTGGTCCTCTGGGCACTGTTTTGTTTGTCATCTTCTTCCTTCTATCATTTGCCGTTCCTCGCCTTTTGTGGTTTCGCCCGTTCGGACAATGGCTAGTTCCTCTCAGCCTCAAAATCCAGCCCTCGACCCGTGGTATACCACCATGGAGTCGCGCTTCGATCGGCGCGACGTCGATATTCTGATGGACAATTTTGACATCCCCTCTGACTTTGAACTTATCTTACCCTCCCCCTCCGCTCGGCCACACAAACCGCCGCGCGGAGCTATCTGTGTTTTCCGCGACCAGTTCATAGTCGGTCTGCGCTTTCTAGTCCATCCCTTTATCATAGAAGTTTGTAATTTTTTCGGCATTCCGCTTGGAAGCTTAGTCCCTAACACCTTTCGCCTTCTATGTGGCGTTGTTGTCTTGTTCAAAATCCACAACATTCCCCTCCGACCGGAGGTTTTCTACTATTTTTATTATCCTAAACAGTCCGAGCTGGGTACATACATGTTCCAGGCTCGACCCGGTTTAGTCTTCTTTAATAAACTGTCCTCTTCCAATAAACACTGGAAAGAGTACTACTTCTATCTTCGTCTTCCCGAGCGGGCCCTTTTCCGAACCCAGTGGCAGGTCGAACCACCAATCTCCCCTTAGCTAAAGAGGTTCAAGACCCGACCAGACTATCTTCACGCTGCCAACATGCTAGCCGGTCTGAAGCTTGACATCAACAAATTCCTACCCGAAGGGGTGATGTACATATTTGGTCTGAGTCCGATCCGGACTCCCCTCCCGAGCGGCTTCGGTAAGAATTTTACTTGTGCATTCGCCTTGATTACTAACTGATTTTCTCCTTTTTTCCTTTGCAGCGGACATTGTCATGGAGTCCGTGATGGCCGGGATTTTGAAAAGGAAAGCGGCGGCGCTTGAGGCCGCAGTTGCCAAAGAGATGGAGTCGCTCGGCATTGAGCCGGTCGGCTCACACGAAGGGGAGAGCGAGACGAATGCGGGGAAGTCGGCCGCTCAGGCTTCCCTCCCGGGGCCAGCGGTTGACGCAACTTCTGGCCGAGGGCCTTCCGTCCGGGAGGAAGGTTCTATTCAGGAGGAAGAGCGCCCGCTTCGACAAAAGAGGCGCCGAATGGGGACACCACTTCGATCGGCCACTTCCGCGGTCTAGCCGTCCGAACGGACCACCGCATTCTCGCGGCAAAGCCCCAGAGGTTGAGGCGATCTCGTCCGATCGGACCCCATCCCAACTGGACACATCCGCGGACCCCCTCGAGGCCATACCTGTCAGCGCCCTTCCGCCCTCTCCCCGCCGAGTCCAACGCTCGATCATTTTGTCCCAGTTTTCTACACCGGCCTCCGATCCTTCCCCAGTTTCCGCTCAGACGACTCCCGGTCGGCGTCGTACCATCAGGGCCACGTTGCATCTCCCCACTGAGGAGCTTATGGCCGAGTCCACTCGGCCAACTGTGCCCGAGCACATGATTACTATGAAGGGACCCCTAGCCGAGATGTGGGCCGATGCTAGGGCTCGGGTGGCCTTGATTCTGCTCGGCAACTTGGCCAATAGCCATATGCAGCAGACCACTGGGGTAAGTGTGTTTTCTTCCGAAGTTTTTTATGCCGTAATTCCGATCGGCTGTTAATATTCCTGCTCATGCCAGAGATGGGTGGAGGAGATTGCTGTCTCCAACCGCTTGGCTATGGCGGAAGAAGAGATAAAGAAGTTGAAGGCTTTGGGCGGCCCGTCCGGCTCCCAAGGCCCCTCATACGCCGAGCTGTAGAAAGAGCTCAAGAAGACCCAGGATTTGGTAGAGGCGGAACGGAAGAAGACGGCCGATCAGGCCTATACTCTAGCAGAACTTGAAAGACAGGCGAAGACACTCGAGCGAAAAATAAGTCTTGCCACCGATCGGAAGAAGACGACTATCGCCGATCTGGATAAGAAAAATGTCGAGGCTCGGGGCTTGGAGCAACGAGTTAAGGAGTTGATGGAGCAGTTGGCGGGCGAGAAGGCTGCCCGATCGGATGAGGTGACGAAGCTTGAGGCTGCCTTGCAAGAACACCAGGCAGCCGCCGATGCTTCCCGAGCGGCCCTCAAGGAATACCAGGAGGCCGAGCCAGGCCGGGTCGCCGCCTTGAGGCTAAATTACATCCGTTCGGTCGAATTTTCGGAGAAAGTGTGCGAACGGATGTACATTGCCTTTGAGCTCGCCATGACGGCCACGATAAACTACCTGAAGTCCAAGGGTCAACTTTTCGATTCAGCCATCATTCCAGCCCAAGACCAAACGACACTCCTCAGTACCATCCCGAAGGATCTTTATGATTTCCTTGAATGAAGGCCTTTTTGTAACCGTTCCGATCGGCTTTAACGACCTTTAATGATATGCCATTCTTTTGCTTGCTTTGTCTTTTGCTAATCAATACATGTGATGTCTGCTCGGCTCACCAACCACCGTTGTTCACGTTCCTCCACTTCTCCTCGTTATTCGCCACTCATCCCACCTCTCTTGTGTTTGAAAGGGATTTTTCACAAAGTATTTTACCCAGCGGAGCCACTCGGCGGAGTATATCCCGTTTCACAAATAGGATTTTCGCTAGAAGTTTACGAGGTATTATTTGTAATCCGCCCGCTTGCACACTTGGTCCGCCGGACTCGCTTAGTTGAATACATGCATAACTTTAACTGGAATTACCGCTAAACAGCATTACTTCCGGCCGAAGGGTTTATAGTTGTCGGTTCGACTCTCGATATTTAACGTCGGAGCTCGACGGTCTTCCGACCGGGGGGTTTATAGTCGTCGGTCCGACTCTCGATATTTAACGTCGGAGCTCGACGATCTTCCGGCCGAGCGGTTTATAGTCGCCAGTCCGACTCTCGATATTTAACGTCGGAGCTCGACGGTCTTCCGGGCGGGCGGTTTATAGTCGCCGGCCTGACTCTCAATATTTAACGTCGGAGCTCGACGGTCGTCCGGCCGGAGGGTTTATAGTCGCCGGTCCGACTCTCGATATTTAACGCCGGAGCTCGACGGTCTTCCGTCCTGAGGGTTTATAGTCGCCGGTCCGACTCTCGATATTTAACGTCGGAGCTCGACGGTCTTCCGGCCGGGGGGTTTATAGTCGCCGGTCCGACTCTCGATATTTAACGTCGGAGCTCGACGGTCTTCCGTCCGGAGGGTTTATAGTCGTCGGTCCGACTCTCGATATTTAACGTCGGAGCTCGACGGTCTTCCGGCCAGAGGGTTTATAGTCGCCGGTCTGACTATCGATATTTAACGTCGGAGCTCGACCGACTCTCGATATTTAACGTCGGAGCTCGACGGTCTTCCGGCCGGAGGGTTTATAGTCGTCGGTCTGATTCTCGATATTTAACGTCGGAGCTCGACGGTCTTCCGGTCGGAGGGTTTATAGTCACCGGCCCGACTCTCGATATTTAACGTCGGAGCTCGACGGTCTTTCGGTCGGGCGGTTTATAGTCGTCGGCCCGACTCTCGATATTTAATGTCGGAGCTCGACGGTCTTCCGTCCGGAGGGTTTATAGTCGCCGGTCCGACTCTCGATATTTAACGTCGGAGCTCGATGGTCTTCCGTCCGGAAGGTTTGTAGTCGCCGGTCTGACTCTCGATATTTAACGTCGGAGCTCGACGGTCTTCCGGCCGGAGGGTTTATAGTTGCCGGTCTGACTCTCAATATTTAACGTCGGAGCTCGACGGTATTCCGACCAGAGGGTTTATAGTCGCCGGTCCGACTCTCGATATTTAACGTCGGAGCTCGACGGTATTCCGACCGAGGGTTTATAGTCGCCGGTCCTATTCTCGATATTTAACGTCGGAGGTCGACGGTATTCCGACCGGACGGTTTATAGTTGTCGGTCCGACTCTCGATATTTAACGTCGGAGTTCGACGGTATTCCGACCGGAGGGTTTATAGTCGCCGGTCCTACTCTCGATATTTAACGTCGGAGCTCGACGGTCTTCCGGCCGGAGGGTTTATAGTCGTCGGTCTGACTCTCGCTATTTAACGTCGGAGCTCGACGGTCTTATGGCCGGAGGGTTTATAGTCGTCGGTCCGACTCTCGATATTTAACGTCGGAGCTCGACGGTATTCCAACAGGAGGGTTTATAGTCGCCGGTCCGACTCTCGATATTTAACGTCGGAGCTCGACGGTCTTCCAATTCGGTTGACAATGCCCTATACTTGCGCTATTTTTTTTTTGATTTTTTACTCCTGCATTTCAAATATATAGCCGAACATAAAGTATACAGCATACATTACATTGGCGCACCTTTCACCCCGCCCGGTAAGGCTGGAGGTGGTTCGCGCTCCATGGTTGATCCAGTTGCCGTTCGGGGAGCCTTGCCTTTTCTGTAGTCTCGCCTGGCCACCTCATCGGATGAAGATCCTCGATCAAGGTTAGCTGGTGCGACTTTAGGAGACGTACGGAATAGGGCCGATGAAATGGAATCGGGGCAGGCGGTGCTTCTCCTTGGATGCCGATCGGATCCTTATCTCGGCCCCATGCTGAGATGTTCTCCGGTCGAAACTCTGCTGCCGCTCGGCCTCCTGACGCTGACGTCGCTTGTTGCTCCAGTCGCTCGGCTTGCGTCTTCTATTTCTGTTGCTCCACGAGCTTAGCTACTCTTGCCTCGATTAGAGCGTCGAGCTCCTCCTGGGAGAGCGTCACGGTGTGAGGTCGTCTAGCTTCGTCCATCTCTTCCGTTCGGATGCAGGTGCGTTCCCACAGATGGCGCCAATTTGATCCTATCCGAATGCTGAGTCGACGGACGCTAGGGACGTGGCGCTCTCCGCTGTCTCCGGCTAGTGATGTGGATCTCCGGCGAACCTGCAAGGAAGTCGGGCCGGGAGGAGTTTCCCAGCGACGACCCTCCGACGCTTAAGTCAGGCAAGAGGAAAACGATGAAGTGGCTCCAAAGATGATAGATTTCGTACCTCCGGTAAAGTTTGTGGGCTCTTATATAGAGCTCTAGGGAGGCTTGTGCACACCTGTCGAGGCGTACACGTGTCCTTTACCATACCTCAGTATGGGCTTACCAGAGGAGTATGTCTGACACCATACTGCTACAGTCTGAGCACCTCTCTGATGGGACAGCAGAACCTTCCGTCGTAGGATTCTGCGTATGGCCTGGTCGTCGAACATGCCTGTTGTCAGAAGATGTTCCCCAATGTCCCCTTGTCCTTGTCTCTTTTTCCCCGAGCCGAGTGTCCAGCCGCTCGGCAGGCACATCACTTCCGACCGGGCGTAGGTATCGGTCCGACCGGGAAGATTCCCGGTCGCGTGCTCGGCTGAGACTGTTCCTTCACAGCATTGCTGCTTTACGCCTCGGCCGAACGGGCCACCCGCTCGGCCTGGCGACCTTGTTCACCATGAGCGTCGGAAACCCGACTCCCTGTCGGGTTGTCTTTGATTCCGCCAGGACCCATTCGGCCGATCGACCCACCCTTTCTCCGATCGGCCGGACCTCATGCTGACCCTTTTGACTTTTGACCTCCACGTGACGTTGACTCCCCTCCAGAGGGGGTCCCCCGTCCTTACCGCCGGATCAGTCACTATACAGAAGATCCCCCGATCAGACAATCATTCGGCAGATGACTTAGCCAAATTGGCTAGCTCGTTAACGCCGGTCGTGATTAAGTGCCCGATTGAGCAGGTTTTATTGGTGGCACACATTGATCAGATAGAAGGCCTCTCCTTCCCTAGCGACTGGAGGATGCCACTCATAGAATTTCTCCGATCGGGTGTAACACTGATTGATTAGGAGGCCAATCGTCTATTAAAGAAAAGGGCTGGATGGTTTACGTTGATCGGGGATCAACTCTACAAGCGAGCCTTTTCCAGGCCCCTACTTAAGTGTGTCGGATCAGAAAACATAGAGTATATTATCCAAGAAGTACATCAATGCTCTTGTGGGAATCATTCGTGCAGCCGTTCATTAGCCCAAAAGATCCTTCTCGCCGGATATTTCTAGCCCACGCTCCAAGTAGATGTCGCTCAAATTGTAAAATACTGGAAATAGACGAATATTAATAAGGGAATTTTCCGAAATTTTTAGAAATTTTTCGGGAATTTTTCGGAGCTCGTACGGACGAGTTAACGGGGATAAAAATGGGGCCCGGAAAAGTCTGTTTAGGCTACCCCATTTAAGCGAGGAAAAGATTATATTTATATATATTTTCCTTTTATTTCCTTTATTTCTTTTTATTCACTTGTGTCGCCGAATTCCCTCATCTCATCCTCGCCGAGACCCCCCGCACGCCCCTCTTCTCTCCCCGACGCCGCCCGATTCTCCTCCGAGCCCTAACCGCCGGGCCGACGGTTTCTTCCTCGCCGCCCTTCCTTTTCTTCTCCACAGCAACGACGTCAAGCACAGCCCAACGCCGGCCACTGCGCGCCACAGCCGAGCCCTCTTCGCCGGGAGATCGGGTGTCAAGCCGTGCCCTAGTTCCGGTCGACGCCTCCTCACCGGCAACCGAGTCCCTTTCACTTTCGGCTGCTACTTTTGCTGCCCTAGCCGACGCCTTCTCACTTATGTGTTGCCACCGCCCGAAGCCAGGCCGGCCGGCCAACGGCCAACGGCCAACGCCACTGCTTCTCCTACGAGGCTTCTTCCAGATTCAACGAGGGACGAACCTTTGAGACACCCTCTCCTCTTCGGTATCAAGAGGAAGAGTTTTGTGTTCACCAAAACAGTACTTGGATCTAGTTCATTCTGGAGAAATTTCAGATTAGGGTAAGTTGTTTGAATTATGGGTGTGATCCTTGAGGAATTGGGTCTGATATTAATTTTGGTCGTGTTAATTGTGATTTAGGTTTATCTGTTTGGGATATTGGCAATTTAACCTTGCTCCGACTGTTGATTTACAGAAGCAACGTTTCCAATCAAATTTAGACAAGTTGTAGAGGTAATTTTGTATATGTACTATATTTCATTTTTGTTGTGGACTGGTTAGGGTGCCCTAATTCTACATAATCGTGATATGATATGTGGTTTGAGTGAATTTGGGTTTTGATCATTTGTTGATGATTGATAAATAGGTTAATAACTAATGTTAACCTAAGTATACGTGTTGAATTAAGGAATGGATAAGATTATTAAATAGGTTTGGAGATTTTTATTTAGCTATATAGCTAAATACCTTATCTGTTTGATATCACAGGACTTTGACTCGAGACGGTGTCTCGACGAGGGATCTATTTTGGATACGACCTTTCTATTTTATCGGAGGCGGGTACTTTTGACTTGTTGTCTTTGATATGCTTAGTAATTAAATTAACAAGATGCATTAATTGTGTTTCTTACTTGTTTCGGTTAATCACTGCCCAATACATGCTACCTGTTGATTGATTGTTTGTTTACATCTTGTATGGATATGTACCTGATTCCACATGCTCATGGGTAGTGATATAACCATATTTTACCATGTCAGGACCTAGGTTTGATACCTTAGATGATTCATTCGCTTTGGTGCACATTATGATATGTCCAGAGATTGGTTTAGTATATTACCATGTTTAGTGACATGCACCATTCGCATGATTGCATGCTGAGTGATTGATTGCTCCTTTATTGTCGAGCACTTTGCCAGTTTCATCACTGTTCGGTGCTCCGTTGTGACGCTCATGGGTAGCGGGACACAGCGTGGTAGCACGTCAGTTTGGCTCTTCCGGTGCTCCGTTGGTCCGCTCATGGGTAGTGTGACGCAGCGTGTAGCACGTTAGAGATCCCTCCCCGTTGTACCGGGAGATGAGAGCATGGTGCTCCCCATTTATGATTTGGGGTAGGAGTGCGTATGTACTCCGACCAACATCCCGTCCACTCGGCCACTCATCAGGGGGTGCACTGTTGTCACAGCCCTACCCACTCGGTCCCACTGTTGTTGTGAGTCGGCTGACTGGCGTCAGGGGTGACCATGACATTGGCATCATATGCATGATGCATTTATTGTTTGTGTTTGTGTTTGTTGCACTTATATGCTGCACATTGCTTGGATACCTTGATTGACATGCATATAGGTCTTCTATAACTTTCGGACTGTTTGTCCTTTTACCGGGTCCTGGTTAGTACAGTTTCTCTCCTGCTTACTTCAGTTTGGTATTTACCTTTATTCATCAGGAGACTGTATGCATGATTAGTGCTAGGTGTTATTTTCTTACTTTGCATATCAATTGTACCTGCTGAGTGTTGGACTCACCCCGCCTCCATTGTTGTTATTTTCAGGTTGATGCTGTCAGGAGGGAGTTCCAGTTGCTAGTCCCCTGCAGACCTCCAGCTATTTGCTATCGTTTGTATTGTTTTTGATTCTCACTTGACTATATTTGGATTTGGATGCTGAATACTTATATAAACTGCGTGGTGATTGGTTTTATTTACTGTTATTATTCCAGCCGCCTGTGGCTGAGGTATTTATGTATGTAGAAAGTTTCAGATTGTCCGCCGTACAGGGGAGATGCTGCCGAAATTTCTTCGGACAGAGACTCCTCTGGGGCGTGACAATTTAGTGGTATCAGAGCACAGGTATACGATCTTTTGTTTTCGTATTTTTGATGTTTGGGATAACCTGATACCAATTTATTTACTTGGTATCAGAGCGCCAAGTTTGGCAATACTTGTTGGATTTTTGTATTTTGGATTTTCGGGATTTATCTGATACCAATTTATTGGTATCAGAGCAGGTTATGGATACCAGCTTTTGGTGTTTTGGAGATTTATCGGATACCTGTTGTTAATATTCTGGATATTTGGGTTAGCCAGGTTTGCGAGTCAAACTGGGCATTTTCGAATTTTCGATATGGTTATGTTTCGGATTTCCGTTTCGGATTTATTTGGATTTCCGGCGATGTTTCTCGTTCGGAGTTTGAGGTCAAAGGTTGGGGACAGGACAGCGACGGAACATCTCCAGACAACAAATAGGTATGATGTTTATTTTATGATAGTTATGACATGTATTAGCACTTTATCTTTAGTACCTGTCTGGTTGTTGTAGCCATATTACATGTGATGGGTTAGCCACTGATCTGGGTCGACCCTCATAGAGATCAAGGATTATAGTCTCTAGTGATTTTTCATATTATACCATCAGTAGTTTTAGTTTCTGTTACTACTACTAGGAGATGGAGGCACATATCAGCCTCTGCTATTGTTAGCTGGGTAATGGATGATACCTATATATTCCTGTGGACTTAGCCAGTAGAGTTTTTTATACTCGTATCTTTTGGATAATAGGGTATCCGATACGATGAAAATTGGGCATTGGAGAGTTATCATGTTTGATCATTGTTGAGAATGATTTGAGGTTGAGGGATATTGGAAGATCAGATATTGTGATGTGTTGATTTCTAATGATTTATGAGAGTAAATGTTATGTGGTTGTTTGATGATCCATTATTAGATATTTGTTTTGATGATCTATTAGTGGATAACTATTTTGATGATTTATATTTGGGTTGTCATTGATGGTGACATAGTGAGTGTCATTTATAATATTCACAGGTTTGATGATTATGGTTGGTGATCAGATTATAAATTGGGTGCTAGAGAGTTTATGGTTGAGTGTGCCTATAAGATTTTAATAATCTGGTTAATTGTGGTTAGTTAAAAGGATGATAAAATGGATAATTGCTTCCTCTGATATTAGACTTCGTGGATAAATAATGATTTGATGTTTTGAATGCTAACTTGCCCTCATGGGGAGTAGAGACTGATTCATCTGATATTATGTGGGCTGATATTTTTGAGGATGAAAATGAGAGTGTCTTGATGTTCCTAAATATTGACTTTTTCTTTTGGGTTGTACACATTTATACATATGATATTATGTGGTTGGATATACCTTAGTTGTTTGTGGAGGATTAAGGTATTCTTGATTAGTTAGTAGATGAATGATTTAGTTTTGTTGGGTGATCAGTAGAGGATTGCCATATTCTATTTTTAGAGGTTTGAACCTTTAGGTTATTTGTGCTTAGTTATGTATCTAGAGCACCTTTGAGTACATGTTTTTGTACTGACGTGGGAAGGACTGATTTAGTCAGAAATCATTTTCAGCTTGGATGGTTTATAAAGGATCGATGTATCCTATTCCATGAAGACTTTGACCGTGGACTGTATATACCTGGTGGGATAACTTAGAGGGTGCGTTGGGTTATGTGACCCCGCTGGTGTAAGGAAATGTAGAGCTAATTGCTTAACACTTATGAGATACAATCGCTACTAGTGTAAACTGGGAGAGTACATTTGGATTTATGATGATAAAATTTTTCCCATTGGATATAGTCTTGGTAGTGTATGACATTGACTGGCAATGTTATACCACGGTGTGTATATTTTTCTTGTCCGATACCAGTTCCTTTGAACCTAGAGCAGGGTTGTTACTGGATGATTAGACTGCTTTATTTTGGGTTGCCTTTGATTGATGTATTCATGCTTGATACATATGCATGAATTTTGTTTAGATATACCGGTAACCCATGAGTGTTGGTAGCATAAGGTTGGTCTTTTTGATTGAGCTGGTATGCTGATGTTGGATGTATATTATGATTGTTATGTGTTGTAGGAGTCCTGTGGTAGACTGTCCATTTGTAAATAGTATATGTATCCATGTTCTGATATGATTTGTAGTTTCCTTGTGGATCATAGATATGTAATTCGGTGTATGTATCTGGATGTATGATTGAAGATATCTTGTCGATTAAGTCTGAGATGTAGTATAAGTACCTCGGTGGTGTTTTGATGGAGGCATTTTGTCGATTTAATCTGAGTTGTGATATGTACATATGTGTTTGGTGTGGTATCTGAGGTATCTTTTTGATTATGTTTGATTTGTGAGTGCACCTGAGTTTAGTATGCTTTATTGGAAGTATATGTTGGTTATACTCTTGGCATAGGTGAAGATATGTCATGTGAGTGTTGTTTGTGGTGTATTGTTGATTTTACCTACATTGATTTTGCACACGTGTTCGGTATGTATTGTTAGAGGTATCATACGGAATATACCTGAGTTGTGAGTATGTTTGGTGTATAATAATTGGAGGATTTTGTTGATCATACATATGTTGTGTGAGCATGTGTGCTAGGTGTATACATTGGTAGCAGTATGATGATTCTACTTATACTGAATGCAGAATGTGGAGTGACTGCATTATGTCATTTGTTGAATTAACCATCAATTAATTTTCCTATCAGTGGATGACCCACTAGGATGCTGATAGAGTTGATGATGGATTTGATTAGTTACTAGGTTGTTATAGCCTAGGCTAACCACAGTGAATTGTGGTAGGGAGATCTTGTACAGCCTCTAGCTGGATAGTTAGGTGCCTTGGGGTACTTAGGTATTGTTTTGTGGTGGAGCGTTGCTCCCACATATCACGGATTGCTGGTAGTGGAGCATTGCTCCTATATTTATTGCAGATACATATTTCAGATTATTTGTGGTGGAGTGTTGCTCCCACATATTGAGGATTTCTTGTGGTAGAGCGTTGCTCCCACATATGTGGTGTTTCCTGTGATGGAGCGTTGCTCTCACCCTGGAGGATTTATTTTGTTGTGATTTATGTTATTGATGATCAGATTTTTTTTTGATTTATTATTGGAGATCTTATGGATAGGAATGTCTGCGATACGGACATTATGTGTATTGGTTTTTGCCATATAGGCTCACAGTGCCTTAGATGTTTTCAGGGACTCGATGATCCTGGTATGTCGAGGATGTTTGGATAGGTGTCCATTATCTTTGTGGACGATGTTGTGATCTATTACGGATCCGAGGTGAGTCATGTACACTACCTTTGCATAGATCTAGAGATGATTCGACGAGAACATCTATATGTGATTATCAGTAGTGCTGGTTTGGATTGTCTTTTGTTATGATGTTTGGGACACACGGTCACCAGTAGGAGTATACCGTAGTTCCACAGGAGATCGAGGTTATTACCGTTGAGAGTAGACGGAGTCTATAAAAGAGGTTTGCAACTTCCTTTGTTTGGCTCGATATTTCCGGAGATACGTTGAGGGTTTCTCACGGATTGCTATGTCACTGACACGCCTGACCTGGAAAGGCGTGAAGTTTACTTGGACTGAGGATGACAAGACCAGCTTCTAGGAGCTGAAGCGGAGACTAGTGTTGGCTCCGATTTTGAATTTTTACCATCTGGAGAGGACGAATATGTCCTCTGCACCGACGCATCTATTCAGGGTTTGAGCGTTGTTCTGATGTAGCACGATATGGTAGTCTCCTATTCTTCTCGTCGGTTGGAGGAGCATGAGAAGATCTACCCTGTGCATGATCTGGGTAAGTCGCCATTATTTTTGCCATGAAGATTTGACGACATTATTTATATGGCGTTACATTTGAGATTCTCATTGACCATAAGAGTCTCAAAGATCTGTTTAGTTAGAAGGGACTTAATCTCCGACAGAGGAGATAGATGGAGTTCCTGAAGTATTATGATTGTACCATTAGCTATCACTTGGGAAAAGCTAATGTGGTTACCGATGCACTTAGCTAGAGGTCCAGAGGGACTTTAGCTTGCCAGCGAGTTGTGGTCACAGATTTGATTCAGGATTTCTCTGAGTTAGACATTGAGGAGCAGGGACAGACAGAGCAGGGTATTCTTGTTACGATGGTTGCTCAGTCGTCGATCAGGAAGAGAATCCGAGAGACCCAGTTGTTGGGACCTCATAGAGCTCATCGTGAGGCAGAGTGGTCCATACTATCAGACGAAGGATGTTGGAGGTATAAGACTGCCAGAAGTGTTATGCTGACCGGAGTCGGAGACTCTTAGAGTTCTCCATTTGTGACCATGTATTTCTGCGAGTTTCACCCATGAAAGGGGTGAAGAGATTTGGTCTCTGAGGTAAGCTAGTTCCGCGGTACATTGGTTCTTTCGAGATCTTGGAGAGGATCGGAGTGGTAGCTTACCGACTGACACTATCACCGTCCTTGTCAGTCGTTCACGATGTATTCCACGTATCTATGCTGAGGAGATACGTGCCCGACCCGACGCATGTGCTGGCAGATATTCCAGTTCCAGTTCAGCCTGACATTACATATGAGGAGGTTCCGGTACGGATACTCGACCGGAAAGAGCGTCAGTTGCGGAACAAGACTATCCGGCTGGTTAAAGTCGGATGACAGCATCATTCAGACGAGGAGGCTACTTGGGAGCTCGAGGATACTATCCGAGCTCGATATCCCCATCTTTTCACTTGAGCTATGTGATTTTATTTACCGTTCAGCATTTATTATTGTTACCTGTTATTAGTACTTGCTGATGGTGGATACTGAAATTTGGGGACCAAATTTTTATTAGTGGGGGAGAATGTAAAATACTGGAAATAGACGAATATTAATAAGAGAATTTTCCGGAATTTTTAAAAAAATTTCGGGAATTTTTCGGAGCTCGTACGGACGAGTTAACGGGGATAAAAACGGGGCCCGGAAAAGTCTGTTTAGGCTACCCCATTTAAGCGAGGAAAAGATTATATTTATATATATTTTCCTTTTATTTCCTTTATTTCTTTTTATTCACTTGTGTCGCCGAATTCCCTCATCTCATCCTCGCCGAGACCCCCCGCACGCCCCTCTTCTCTCCCCGACGCCGCCCGATTCTCCTCCGAGCCCTAACCGCCGGGCCGGCGGTTTCTTCCTCGCCGCCCTTCCTTTTCTTCTCCACAGCAGCGACGTCAAGCACAGCCCAACGCCGGCCACTGCGCGCCACAGCCGAGCCCTCTTCGCCGGGAGATCGGGTGCCAAGCCGTGCCCTAGTTCCGGTCGACGCCTCCTCACCGGCAACCGAGTCCCTTTCACTTTCGGCTGCTACTTTTGCTGCCCTAGCCAACGCCTTCTCACTTCTGTGTTGCCACCGCCCGAAGCCAGGCCGGCCGGCCAACGGCCAACGGCCAACGCCACTGCTTCTCCTACGAGGCTTCTTCCAGATTCAACGAGGGACGAACCTTTGAGACACCCTCTCCTCTTCGGTATCAAGAGGAAGAGTTTTGTGTTCACCAAAATAGTACTTGGATCTAGTTCATTCTGGAGAAATTTCAGATTAGGGTAAGTTGTTTGAATTATGGGTGTGATCCTTGAGGAATTGGGTCTGATATTAATTTTGGTCGTGTTAATTGTGATTTAGGTTTATCTGTTTGGGATATTGGCAATTTAACCTTGCTCTGACTGTTGATTTACAGAAGCAACGTTTCCAATCAGATTTGGACAAGTTGTAGAGGTAATTTTGTATATGTACTATATTTCATTTTTGTTGTGGACTGGTTAGGGTGCCCTAATTCTACATAATCGTGATATGATATGTGGTTTGAGTGAATTTGGGTTTTGATCATTTGTTGATGATTGATAAATAGGTTAATAACTAATGTTAACCTAAGTATACGTGTTGAATTAAGGAATGGATAAGATTATTAAATAGGTTTGGAGATTTTTATTTAGCTATATAGCTAAATACCTTATCTGTTTGATATCACAGGACTTTGACTCGAGACGGTGTCTCGACGAGGGATCTATTTTGGATACGACCTTTCTATTTTATCGGAGGCGGGTACTTTTGACTTGTTGTCTTTGATATGCTTAGTAATTAAATTAACAAGATGCATTAATTGTGTTTCTTACTTGTTTCGGTTAATCACTGCCCAATACATGCTACCTGTTGATTGATTGTTTGTTTACATCTTGTATGGATATGTACCTGATTCCACATGCTCATGGGTAGTGATATAACCATATTTTACCATGTCAGGACCTAGGTTTGATACCTTAGATGATTCATTCGCTTTGGTGCACATTATAATATGTCCAGAGATTGGTTTAGTATATTACCATGTTTAGTGACATGCACAATTCGTATGATTGCATGCTGAGTGATTGATTGCTCCTTTATTGTCGAGCACTTTACCAGTTTCATCACTGTTCGGTGCTCCGTTGTGACGCTCATGGGTAGCGGGACACAGCGTGGTAGCACGTCAGTTTGGCTCTTCCGGTGCTCCGTTGGTCCGCTCATGGGTAGTGTGACGCAGCGTGTAGCACGTTAGAGATCCCTCCCCGTCACAGTGTACCGGGAGATGAGAGCATGGTGCTCCCCCATTTATGATTTGGGGTAGGAGTACGTATGTACTCCGACAGCATCCCGTCCACTCGGTCACTCATCAGGAGTAGTGATGCAAAGTGCACGGTCGTTACAGCCCTACCCACTCGGTCCCACTGTTGTTGTGAGTCGGCTGACTGGCGTCAGGGGTGACCATGACATTGGCATCATATGCATGATGCATTTATTGTTTGTGTTTGTGTTTGTTGCACTTATATGCTGCACATTGCTTGGATACCTTGATTGACATGTGATCCGGCGGTAAGAAGGGAGGGCCCACCCTCTGAAGGGTCCCAGCCTAAGGAAGGATGGAGGGCTGGCCCAGCGAATAATGGTCCGAGCGGAGCTATAGATAACCTATCCATGGGCTTGGGTTTCCGACGCCAAGGCAGGAAGATCGAAGGGCCGAGCGGAAGTCCGCTCGGCTGGGACCGAAGGGCCGATCGGGTGGTCCATTCGGCCAGGATAGAGGCGAGGGTACAAAGGTGGCCGAGCGGCCTATGCGCTCGGCACGGGTTATGGGATGTCAGCAGAAGCATGTCTGATGATTAGGCCGTACACAAGGTCACACGATGGAGGATCTTGCCGTCACATCAGGGGAAGGTTGCTACAGTAGTAGTATGGCCTCCTGGACGTCTTCCTGACAGATCCATATCTGGGCATGGCCCTTCTGACAGACCCATACCTGGGCATGGTCGAAGGTAGGTGGTTGCTTTGACTGGTGCGCCTAGGCTTCTTCGAGAGGTCTATATAAGGCCTCCATTTCTTCATCGGAGGTACGAGGGTCTCCTACTTAAAAGCCACTTCTTTGCTATTTCCTCGCCTGACTTGAGCGTCGGAGGGCCGTCGCCGGGACACCCCTCCCGGCTCGGTTTTGCTGCAGGTTCGCCGGAGCGCTCGAGGATTCAGCAGGGAGTGCCACGTGCCCAGTGTCAGTTGGCTCCTGGTTCGGACAGGATCAAATTGGCGCCGTCTGTGGGAACGCTCCTGCATCCGACTGGAAACAATGGACGAAGCTGGACGACAACATACGGTGGCGCTTTCGACGGAAGAACTCGAAGCTCTGGTCGAGATAAGGGCCGCCAAACTTGTGGAACAAAAACAGAAAGCAGCAGCCGAGCGGCCTGAGCAACAAGCAACATCTGCGTCAGGTGGCCGAGCGCCACCGTCGCATTCCATCGAGCCTTGTTTCGCACCCCTGAAGCCGTACCAGCTCGAAGAGATAGGGGATCATCTTCAGACGAGATGCCAAGGCGGGATGACAGAAAAGGGAAAGCTCCCCGGGCGGACTCATCTCCCGAGCGGATCAATCGCCAATTCTCGGAGGCTATTCTACGAGACCCTCTACCCAAGCACTACGTGCCTCCGACGATCGGCGAGTACAACGGAACAACGGACCCGGATGATCATCTGGAAACGAAAAATCAAGAGAACAAATAAGACATCGCCAACAAGAGAACGAAGGCATCGAGCCGCTCGGCCGGAGGTAAGTGGGTCAAGCCAAGCGCTCGAAAATTGAAGGCCCCGTACCATTCGGACGGAGGTAAATTATCCGAGCCAAAATGCTCGACGCAGCAGACCCTGAGCCGTTCGGCCAGGAGTACGTTCTCCAAGCTGGGTAGAAGGGGCATATGGATTATCCGAGCCAGGCGCCCGAATAGCGAAGGCCCCCCCAGCCGATTATATTCGCAAGCAAATGACCCGTGCTGTTCGGCCGGGCACAAAGACTGTCCAAACGCGAGATAAGTTATGAAGGCCAAGGTCGCTCGACCTGGTAAGGAGTTAGCCTTCAAGGCCGACGAGCACCGTCGTTAAAGATCGAGAGCCGCGCCGACCGGCTATAAAAACCGAGCGGAAAACCGACGAGCACCGTCGTTAAAGATCGAGAGCCGCGCCGACCGGCTATAAAAACCGAGCGGAAAACCGACGAGCACCGTCGTTAAAGATCGAGAGCCGCGCCGATCGGCTATAAACATCCGCGCCGACGAGCACCGTCGTCAAAGATCGAGAGCCGCGCCGATCGGCTATAAACATCCGCGCCGACGAGCACCGTCGTTAAACGAGCGGAAAACCGACGAGCACCGTCGTTAAAGATCGAGAGCCGCGCCGACCGGCTATAAAAATCGAGCGGAAAACCGACGAGCACCGTCGTTAAAGATCGAGAGCCGCGCCGACCGGCTATAAAAACCGAGCGGAAAACCGACGAGCACCGTCGTTAAAGATCGAGAGCCGCGCCGACCGGCTATAAACATCCGCGCCGACGAGCACCGTCGTTAAAAATCAAGTCGGACCGGCGACTATAAATACCCCGAACAGACGAACGAACATCAGAGTAAGAAACCGCGGAAACTACAAATATTAAAACATTCAGGCCCGATTGGGGGTTGGTCCTTCGATACTCGGCGTTTGTTAACTTCACGCATGCAAGATACGTGCAGAGCGAGTAGGCCTCCCCGCTCGGACTTTATGCAATGGGCCAAGCCGATCGGACGCGTGACGGTGAACGCTTAAGAGCATGACTGACTCTAAGCATACACGTTAAGCAAACAAAAGAATATTATGGATAATGAGTAAGAAGACAAAAGCAGATGGGCATCGTTGCATTAAAGGAAAAATTAGGTCGAACGGCACGTACAAAAATTTTGCATCCGCCGAGCGGATGAAATACAGAAAGCACTTAACTCGCCTCACTCAGGGTCTTCAAAATTAAAAAAGGCGTCCGGGATATCATCGATCATGGCCGCCAGGTCGGAGGCGGGAATATGCATTCCCTCAGGAATGTGGCCACCCCTCTTGAAGTACGCCATGGCGACCTTGACCGCTTCGGCGAAAGTAGAGGAGACGCTGCCACCGAATTTTACGCCGAACCTCTCCGAATGGAGGTATTCCTAGCGCGCTGCTGCTAAGCGACTCGGCTCTCCCTCTTTATATTTTTTGAGCACCGCCCGGGAGGCGATTAAGGAATCTTGGAGGGCCTTCAAGTCCATCGCAGCCTTTGTGTGTTCTGCCGAACGGTCCTCTCACTCGGCGTTCAGCTGGGCCTCCAGATCCTTGGATCGCTGATCTAGCGCACGGACTTCGACTTTCATTTTATCTAGATCAGCAATTGCTCGCCTCTTCCGACCATTGGCGTGCTTCACGTCCCCGTCCCGCTTCTTCACCAAGTCTTCGAGTCGGGCCACCTCTGCAGCCAGATCGACAGCCTTCTTCTGTTCGGCCTCAAGAGCTTGTTTCTCCCGCTCGGCCGTGGGACCTCCCGATACTTGAAGTTTTTCCAGGAGATCCTCCAACTCGGCTAGCCGATGGCTAGTGGCGATTTGCTCAGCCCAGCGCTGTAAAGGAAATAATGAAGTCAGTAACCAAACAGTGGCATGGTACAGGAAGAAAAATGAATTTACCTGAGTGGCCTGCTGCATATTGTTGTCGCCGAGCTGCTTGGGCGTCATGAGGGCCACTTGAATCTGAGCGTCCTCAAAGAGCTTGGCGAGTGGACCCGTCAGGGTTACTTCGTGGACAGGGCTCGATGGCCGATCGGCTGATAGTAAATATTCCTCCGATGGGAATCGGAGGGTAGTCTTGATAGTCGGATGGCTGGACGGCGCCTCTTCAGTCGCGGCCGCCTGATGCAAGGACTCCCCTATGGTGGAAGTTTCGCCCAACCGACGTAAGCGGCGGCGAGTTCGGGGAGGAGAGCCGGAGGACTGTGCGGTGGGCGAAACCACAGGGGTCCCGATCTGTGATGGCGTGCGATCCGGCGAAGTCACGTCGATTGGCGCCTGTGTTTTCGCCTCTTGGGTCGGCGGACGGCTGGAGTCTCTTCGACGTTTCCGCCGAACATCCAATGGGGGATCCCCGACCGGGGGAACGCCTAGCTCGGCGGGGGCTGAGGAAACAGGATCCGCCTCAACCTCCGTTGAAGCGGATGGGGCAGCTTCTGCTTCAGGGGCGGACTGCGCTCCCCCCTCTCCTGCATCTGCCGGGCGGCTGGGGATAAGACCCCGCTCGGCGAGCTCTTTCTTGGTGGCCGCTTCAATCTCCACGGACTTTAATTTCAAATTAGCGGTAGCCTTGGAGCGCCACATGACTTCAGCTACAGTAAAAGAAATTAAAATCAGTTAGATAAAAAAGAGTAAGAAAGTAAAGAATCCTTACTCATGCGGAAGGGTAGATTTGCCCGAACGGGAGACAATCCGAAAATATACAACACCCCCTTGAGCAGTAACTGGTCGATCTTGTATCACTGACCGGACAACCAGTTCGCCGCATGGAGATAAGCTGGATTGCTTCTGAACTTGCCTAGCTCCGGCTGAGGCGGCACAGCGGTCTGCCATTTGGTTCGGAATGCTGGCCACTCGGGAAGTCGGATATAGAAGAAAAACTCCTTCCAGTGTTTGTTGGAGGTCGGCATATTATCAAAAAATCTAAAGCCTATTCTACTTTGGAAGATAAAGGTGCCCGGCTCGGATTGTTTGGGGTAGAAGAAGAAGTGGAATATTTTGGGGTTAAGGGGGATACTATGCAGCTTGAAGAGGACGACCACCCCGCTCAGCAGCCTAAAGGAATTCGGCACAAGTTGGCCGAGCGGGATACGAAAATAGTTACAAACTTCCAAAATAAATCGATGGGTGGGAAACCTAAGGCCGCCCTGGAATTGGTCCAGAAAGAAACAAATGGTGCCGGTCGGCGGGTCATGGGGCCGATCGGCTGGGCCGACTATAATTATTTCATGGTCATCTGGGATCTCGTACGTCCGAACCAGACGCCGAGCGCCCTCTTCGTCAAACCGACTCTCCATACTCATATACCATGGACCGTGAGCATGGGTAGAGGGGTCAGAAGAGCTCGCCATCTCGAAGAGACAAAAGGATAGCAACGAAAGAGAGGTAAAACGGTTAGGAAATACCTGGTAAGCGAGGAAAGAAGGCTCACTAAGAAGGGGATGGGCGGAGAAGATCGCCGGTGAGATGGTAGCTGCCGAAGAACAGGAGCTGGATGGCCGGAGGCCGCAGCAACAGAAGAGGCAGGGGGGCAAAGCACGGGCAAAGATGCGTAGGCGGAGGAGGGCTAAGGCTTTATACGGCCGAAGTCGATGGGCCTCCACCGTCCGATCCAGGTCACGGGAAACAAAGACGCCATCGGGTCGTCCATTTTAAACGGAGGCGTCCCATCGTAAGTGACGCCGCCGTCACACAATGGTCGACACGTGGCGCTCTGTCACCAAGCGCAATTAATGCGCCCATACTGCGCATGCTTCGACTTAATGGAGAGGATTTGTGTGATTTTCAAGAAGATTTAGACAAGCAAACATTCCTGTTGAGCGACAAGACCACCATAACGAAGAGCCGAGCGGCTGAATTTGGAGGAAGGGCCGAACGGCCCCACGAATATTATAAGCAACGGAAAGGCGACGAACGCCCGCTCAGACACATAGTCCAGTCAGTCGGACTCACTGCCTCCTTCTACTAGACTTGAAGGGAAGGCAAGTGATCCGGCGGTAAGAAGGGAGGGCCCACCCTCTGAAGGGTCCCAGCCTAAGGAAGGATGGAGGGCTGGCCCAGCGAATAATGGTCCGAGCGGAGCTATAGATAACCCATCCATGGGCTTGGGTTTCCGACGCCAAGGCAGGAAGATCGAAGGGCCGAGCGGAAGTCCGCTCGGCTGGGACCGAAGGGCCGATCGGGTGGTCCGTTCGGCCAGGATAGAGGCGAGGGTACAAAGGTGGCCGAGCGGCCTATGCGCTCGGCACGGGTTATGGGATGTCAGCAGAAGCATGTCTGATGATTAGGCCGTACACAAGGTCACACGATGGAGGATCTTGCCGTCACATCAGGGGAAGGTTGCTACAGTAGTAGTATGGCCTCCTGGACGTCTTCCTGACATATCCATATCTGGGCATGGCCCTTCTGACAGACCCATACCTGGGCATGGTCGAAGGCAGGTGGTTGCTTTGACTGGTGCGCCTAGGCTTCTTCGAGAGGTCTATATAAGGCCTCCATTTCTTCATCGGAGGTACGAGGGTCTCCTACTTAAAAGCCACTTCTTTGCTATTTCCTCGCCTGACTTGAGCGTCGGAGGGCCGTCGCCGGGACACCCCTCCCGGCTCGGTTTTGCTGCAGGTTCGCCGGAGCGCTCGAGGATTCAGCAGGGAGTGCCACGTGCCCAGTGTCCGTTGGCTCCTGGTTCGGACAGGATCAACATGCATACAGGTCTTCTATACCTTTCGGACTGTTTGTCCTTTTACCGGGTCCTGGTTAGTACAGTTTCTCTCCTGCTTACTTCAGTTTGGTATTTACCTTTATTCATCAGGAGACTGTACGCATGATTAGTGCTAGGTGTTATTTCCTTACTTTGCATATCAACTGTACCTGCTGAGTGTTGGACTCACCCCGCCTCCATTGTTGTTATTTTCAGGTTGATGCTGTCAGGAGGGAGTTCCAGTTGCTAGTCCCCTGCAGACCTCTAGCTATTTGCTATCGTTTGTATTGTTTTTGATTCTCACTTGACTATATTTGGATTTGGATGCTGAATACTTATATAAACTGCGTGGTGATTAGTTTTATTTACTGTTATTATTCCAGCCGCCTGTGGCTGAGGTATTTATGTATGTAGAAAGTTTCAGATTGTCCGCCGTACAGGGGAGATGCTGCCGAAATTTCTTCGGACAGAGACTCCTCTGGGGCGTGACACAAATGGTGGCCAACTACCTGCCGTGATAGAAATATCACAACATCCCGCATCGACCAACCGAGGAAATGAAAACATCCATAGCATCTTGCTCGTTTGACCAATGGGGCATGGACATCGTGAGACTATTTCCCATGGCAATCGGTCAACAGAGGTTCCTGCTCGTCGCTGTAGACTACTTCTCAAAATGGGTGGAGGCCGAACCGTTGGCAAAGATAAGTGAATAGATGGTTATCAAGTTCGTCTGGAAAAATATCTTGTGTCGGTTCGGCATCCTCCGACGGCTCGTCTCAGACAACGAGAGGTAATTCACTGATTGGAGGCTCAAAGAATGGTGCGAAGGCTATGATATCCAGCAGGCCTTCACCTCAGTGGCTTACCCCCAAAGCAACGTCCAGGTGGAAGTCACCAATCGGGAGATTCTCAGAGGATAGCGAGCTCGGCTCGACCACGCAAGAAGCAGCTGGGGTCAACGAACTCCCTAGCATCCTATGGGCCCTGCGCATGATCCCGAAGGAGGCGACTGGTGTGATACGACGGTGAAGCACTAGTCCCGGTGTTGGCTAAATTAAGCTTAGACTCGAAGGAGCTGACCTGTTTATTAAGCCGAGCCAATTGAGCAACCTGCTCGGCTCCTTTGCTCTTCTCCGCCTCCAGCTGTTTGGCGCTCGCACTCAGATCGGCTCTTAGTTGAGTCATCTCAGTACTCATCTACTCCAGCTGCACCTGGGAAGCAGATGATTGGCCACTTGGGTCCCACAGTTGCTTGACTTCCTGCTCCAAAAATGCAAGCCTTTAACACATGGTCAGGCTCTCTACCCAATATTATGAAGAAGCAAACAATTCTTAGGGTCGAGCGGCGACGAATAGTAATATGTAAAATACTTACCTCAGTGGACATTTGGGCATGGCTATCGACAAGCGCCCTTGGAGGCATGACCACCGCATGGGCTTGGGCATCGACCCATATCTGTGCGAGCGACCCCTGGATAATTATCTGGTGCTCTGGGGCTCGGGATCCAGTGCTGTCAAAATCGCGCCACTCATCCGTCGGCAGATGGATAACCGCCGTTATGTGGCGTTGGCCACTCAGAGCAGACAAGGTTGAGGATGCTCTGCCACCCGACTGGGACATTGATGCTGGACGGATGCGAGACTTCTAGGTCTTTGGCGGAGGAGGTAGGAAAGCGACTGGCGGCACACAGATTGTTCCTTGTAGTAGACCGAACAAGGACGACGTCCGTGTTGGTTGCTACTCAGAATATCGTACCGGTTCCCCTGTACAAAAATTTTGTACAAATCCTGAACATTTCCTAATAACCTATTGTGTTCTTTAGAAATTAAATTAGGAATCGCAAACAGAATTTAACATTATTGATTCCAAATTCAATTTATCTGTTTTTAGAGGTTTAGACTTGGATCGCAAACGATGCTTAACATTATTAATCCAAATTCACCTATGTTATAAATTTGAATAAATATTTATTTCAGAGATCGACTTCCAGGTTAAACATGACGAGACACTAGACCTTCTTGGTTATGAGAGCATTCACCACTTCCTAGACAAAGTCTTTCAACGAAATTCAATATTTAATCTCCTTATAGTAACCCTAGGTTTAACCAATAAGAGCAATCGAATCACAAGATCGAAAAAACAAAAGAAACACAAATTCGAATCATAAATCTGAAACCTAGAAACGTTAGCCTCTTGTGTTTAGTATTTCAAGATCTAAACAAAAAGATGAACTAGTTATGATGCGGAAACTAATAACTAGTTATACCTTTTGTAGCTTATAGACCTCGCGATCTTCTATCATATTCCTCTTCTTATCTCAAACGTCGTGTGAGCGACGATCTACCGAGACGATAATCCACCCAAGCTTCCTTCTTCTCCAAGCAAGTTTCGGCCACCGCCAATCTTCAAGAGATGAACTTTTGGCCACCAACCAAGCTCCAAGGGATGCTAAGAAATGAAGCCTCCTTTCTCTACTTCTTCTCCAAGCAAAGTTCGGCCACCAACAAGCTCCTTGAGAGTTGATGCTACCGGCCATCAAAGAAGAAGAAAAGGAGGAGAGGAAGAAGATGAGGGTCGGCCACCACAAGGAAGAGAAGAGAGGAATACTTGAAGATATATTGTTGTGTTGAGGTGAGGCACCTCTACCCTCTCTTTTATATTCCTTGGTCTTGGCAAATAAGGAAAGTTTTAATAAAAACTTCCTTATTCTCCTTGCCAATGAAAGGAAAATTTAATTAAAATTTCCTTTTCTTATTTCTATTGGCCGACCACCTTAAATCCTCCAAACAAGGAAAATTTTAAACACAAAATTAAAACTTCCTAATTTATTTTCGAAAATTTTTAAAATAAATTTTTTTCTTTAAAAAATTCCCTTCATGGTTGGTTATAAAAGGAAACTTTTATAAATTAAAATCTCTCTATTAAAACATGTGGATGATTACAATAAGGAAAGTTTTCTCTAAAATTAAAATCTTCCTTTCAATCTACAAATAAGGAAAGATATCAAACCTTTCTCTTAATCTTTTGTAGAAACTATAAAAGGAAAGATTTAATTTTAAAAATTCTCTTTTAAAACCATGAGGATGGTTACAAAAAAGGAAAGTTTAATCAAAAAATTAAAATCTTTCTTTTAACTACAAATAAGGAAAGATATCAAACATTTCTCTTAATCTTTTGTAGAAAGTTATAAAAGGAAAGATTTAAATTTTAAACTTTCTTTTAAAATCATGACTTCTACATAAGGAAAGATTTTAAAATAAACTCTTTTGTATGTGGCCGACCACCTAAGCTTGGGCTCCATGCTAGGGCCGGCCACACCTCAACCCATCCAAGCTTTATCTTGGTCGGCTCTTGCTTGGGCTCCAAGCTTAGCTTGGCCAGCCACCTAAGGATGGGTAAGAAGGTGGGTATAAGACTTTATAAATAAGAGGCTACGACAGGGACCGAGAAGAGAAATTAGTTTTGGTCTCTCGATGAACTTGAGCTTCCCGTGTTTGCCCCAAACACGGGACTCGAGTTCATCAATAATATCTCATTCCACTAAAGAGTTATTATTGAACTACCGCACCAATCCCATATTACTATATGAACTCCTTCTTATCATGAGTGTGTTAGTCTCCCTGTGTTTAAGATATAAAATGTCCACTAATTAAATGAGTTACTGACAACTCACTTAATTAATATATAGCTCCAAGAGTAGTACCACTCAACTTCATCGTCATGTCGGACTAAGTCCACCTACAGGGTTTACATGATAATCCTTATGAGCTCCACTTAGGGACATCATCAACCTAGATTCCTATGACACAGTTTCCTTCTATAATCAACAACACACACTATAAATAATATTATTTCCCAACTTATCGGAACTATTGATTTATCGAACTAAATCACACCCTTTGATAAATTAAAGAAATAAATACTAAATATATGCGCTTGTTATTATATCAGGATTAAGAGCACACTCTTCCATAATAACAAAGGTCTTGTTCTTTTATGCAGTCAATATAAAAAGAAACTACCTTAAATGGTCATGCTCAATACACTCAGAGTGTAGTAGTGTAATTTTATAGTCAAAATAAACTAATACCAAATTACACTATGACTATTCCAATGGTTTGTTCCTATCCATCTTAGTCGTAAGCTACTGTTTATAATTTATAAGGAATTGATAACATGATCTTCTGTGTGTGACACCACACACCATGTTATCTACAATATAAATTAATTGAATAACTATACTTAGCATATAAATGTAGACATTTGACCAATGTGATTCTTTATTTCAAAATAAATGTTTACAAAAAGCTAGGCTTTTAGTATACACTCTAACAGTCCGATCGGATGAAAGTGAAGTATGTGGGATGATCGTCGCTTGCTCAGGTACAGGTGTGGAGGTTTCGCCCTGCTCAGATGACAGACGTGGGCTTATCCTGGTTCGAATTTGTGTAGTAGATGTTGTGGCTTGGGCAGCAATCTCCGTGCGGCGTGGCGCCTCTTTCGACTTATCAACAGCTCCCCTAAAGAAGCTGATTCCGAGGCCTTAGCGACTGGAATTACTTGAAGTCGCTCAGGTGGGGGATTCGCTGTGATAACCACTTCATCGCCCACTATATGGTTGGCTACTCCTTCGCTCTCTTGAGCTGGGACTCCCGTGCTCTCTCCGAGCAGATCCTCTTGAGAGTTGACTACTGTAAACTACGACTCTCTAACTCAGCCACGGTCGCAACATTGATCTCTGCGTCAGTGAGTTTGGCTTTGCCCACTTGACGTGCACGTAGCATGACTTGGGCTGCAAAAGAAAAGGAGAAATAAATTAGATTCAAAAGTTAGACCAAGAAGGAGCGTACTTAGGCTGGATGAAAGCCTTATGCGGATCAGGCTCAGGTCGAACACATAGAGGACACCCTCCAGCAGTAGCTTGTGTATATGGTGTTGGACCCCGTGATTATTTTGGTGTAATCAACCAAATTAAGTTACGTCCTATTTTGGTTTGATCCTTGTGTCTAAGTGTGCAGGAGCTTAGGAGCACAGGAAGTCTAGAGGAAGACGCAGCTAGCGAGAAGGATGGCAAGGGAAGGGAGCCGACGGGCTCGGTGCATCCAAGGGATGAGGTGCTGTGGAAGAGTACGCCGGTGGACGAGAAGAACATATGCGACGTTCGACGGACGAGAAGCCGAAGCGAAAGCCTACTCGAGGAGAAGGTTGGAAATTGGGTTCAGGTGAGCCCTATTTCGATTGACCGTAATCACCCAGGCGATCGGAGCAGCAGAAGAGCGAAAGAAGCTGATGAAGACTGCTGGGAGCACCCTCAATAGGAATTGAAGGCACCCATGCGCCTCTGCTACCTTTAGGCGGAAGGCACCTCCCATGAGCATGGAAGGCGCCCTCCGTAAGCATGGAAGACGCCCTCCATGAGCATGGAAGGTGCCTTCGGCCAGGTAAACTGACTGTCGCCGAGGGCTAAAATTCTATCCCTTGGTGCCTCGTTGGAGGCACCCTCTAAGGCCTTTGGAGGCGCCCTCAAGCTACGAATAGGATTTCTAGGAGTTATAAAAAAGGCCCCTAGAGCTAGGAAATAAAATAACAACTTCTGTAATCACTTTTCTAGTTATTCCTGAGCTTTCAGTATGTGTAAAAGGTTTCTCCACCTTCAGAGAAAGAGATTCTTAGTAAGCTTTTCAACCGCCTTAAATTAACAACCAACTAGGTTGTAGCCAAGTAAATAGTGGTCTTTTACTTATTTCTTTAAGTTGTTAATTCTGTTTTTAATTACGTTTCTAGTCTAAGTCCAAGGATCGGGAAGGGGTTTTATTTTTCTATTTCAAGCAATTCACCCCGCTCTTGCCGGCCTTGCCGCGCCAACATATGGTATTTCTAACCGGCCAAACTTGAAGCTACATGAAGGTAGTGTTAGGACCCTTGGAGACCGACTAGAGGGAGGTGAATAACCCCTGCACAAATCAAGCAAACAAAAAGACCTTTCTCGAACTTATAACTTAATTAAAATACTTACATAAACATAGAAAGAAATAATGAATCAGAAAGTCAAGATTCAGCGGATTTACTTGGTTACAACCGGAGAAATTGTTAATCCAAGACAGATGAAAAAGTACACTAAAAATCTACTTTGGGTGGAGAAGCCTCTTACAACAATGAACGCACAGAATCAGAAAGCTAAATTAAGACAAACTCAAGTACAAGTGTTGTTACTCTGTAATTCTTGTTGTTTTTAGCTTCTGGGAGCAGGGCTGCTTATATAGCCCTGCTCGGGGGGTTTGGAAGAGTTTCAGGCGCCTGAAATGGGATAGAATTCTATTATCGACGCAATGCTCAAACATCACATCGAATTGGGTTCTAGGCGCCCCGGACTGGTCCGGGCGCCCCGGTCTAGTTCGGGCACCCTAGGGCCAAAAATCAACTTTTGCTAATTTTTTATCCTGGTCTCCTACTCTAGTTCTGCTCGCATCGGTCCGGGTCTTCCACTCTAGCTCCGCTTGCTTGGGTGATTTCGACCATCTAAAATAGGGCTCACCCGAACCCAACTTCCGACCTTCTCGAGCAAACTTCTGCTCTAGTTTCTCATCCCTCGGAATCGTTATTTGCTTCCTTCTCGTCCACCAACGTACTCTTCCACAGCTTTTCGTCCCTTGGATAGCTGCGTCTTTTGCTCCTCGAGCAATCTTTTGCTCCGACTTCTCATCCCTTAAAAACATCGCACGCTCCCTTCTCGTCTGCCAGTGTACTCTTCCGCAGCACCTCGTCCCTCAGACGCACCGAGCCCGTCGGCTCTCTCCCGTGCCATCCTTCTCACTAGCTACATCTTTCGCTCGACTTCCTGTGCTTCTAAGTTCATATACACTTAGACACATGGTTAAATACAACAAAACCTAACTTAACTTATTTGATCACATCAAAACTACCTTGGGGTATCAACAGGTAGTCCGAGCGACTCTTGTATTTCTTGAGCTATGGAGGGTTCGATACCTCTAATTGCCACCTAGTCGGGAAATCCGATTGCTCGGGAAAGCGAATGAAAAAGTAGTAGTCCCTCCAATACTTGTTAGAGGACAACATCTTGTCAAAGAAGACTAGGCCCACTCGAGCTTGGAAGAGAAAAATCCCCAGCTCAGACAGTTTGGGATAATAAAAATAGTGAAAGAGTCGAGGAGTGAGGAGAATGTCGTGCAGGTGAAATAGAACGACGACCCCGCATAACAGCTAAAAGGAGTTTGACACTAGTTGATGGAGAAGAATACGAAAATATTTACAAACGACAGAGAAGAAAGGGTGGATCGGGAACCGTAGACCGGCAGTAAATTGGTCCCTAAAGAAGCATACAAAACCTGGAGGCAGCTTGTTCGGGCAGTCAAAAGCTAAAGGAAGACCAATTTGATAATCGGATGGAATTTCAAAGGCAGCTCTCAAGCTCTCAGCATCGCCTCCATCTAACCTAGACTCAATGGACGTATACCAGAGCCCAGGGATAGAGACAGGACGTTGAGAGGAGCTTGCTATTAAAAATAAAAGTTGACTGGAAACAACTAAGAAACTCGATTAAAAGAGAGGACACTAAAAAAGAACAATAGATAAATTCGATTGAAAGGAGACGAGAGCTTACTAGAGAAATGTTAGTTAGAGCCCTAGAGCCAATCATTTGATGATTGTATGGACTCATTGTATCATATTCTTGTATATTAATAAAGGCATTTGTTTGGTTATTATACTTATTTGTATTAGTGCCAAATAGACTAAGTATAATAGCGTCCTTGAGTAGAAGGTTCATACCTATATCAATCGATTAGTTGAATCGATAGTGAGATGATATAGGGAACACTACTCTAAATCATTCCTAGTCGAGTATTAACATTCAGGGACAATGTTAATACAATAAGACTAGCATGTAGGTCAGCTCGATGACTTGATCTCACAAGTCATGGATATAGAGATATCAAGCTGATACATGGGTATGCATTAGAGAATGTATACTGAATGACCCGCCATGAGAAAGTATCATGGATCGTTATATGAGTGTCATATACTTTCTCATGTGGCTATTAGTATGACTATTAGTCCTTTGACCTGAAGTCACCATGGATTCCTACATAAGGAGTTATGTACTTTGGTTTCGTCAAACGTCACCCGTAACAGGGTGGACTATAAAGGCGATTACTGGGTATGTAACAAATTATGTAGAGGGATGTGAGTGATGTAGATGTGATCTATCCCTCCCATATGACGGGAGCAACATCAATATTCTTGATAGAGTTAGACCACGAAGTGCATGGCCATGCCCAAATGAGTCAACATTAGATGTTGAGCTCATTTGATCGAGTGAGTCTACTTGGAGTTCAAGATTTAGATTGATTAGAGGATGACACGGTCTATGCCTCACATTGATCAATCTAGATGTCTAGGATAGAAGGACAATGTCACATATTGTGAGGAGTCACAATTAGTAGTCACAAGGTGATGTCGGATCTTGACATTCTTGTAACTTGGGTAGTAATGATGTGTTGCTAGATACCGCTCATTACTTATGCTCCTAAATGGGTTTAGGGGCATTGCCAACGTTACAAGAACCTATAGGGTCACACACTAAGGGCAAATAGATGGAGACTAGGTTCATTTGATGAACCTAAATGATTAGGTTCATATGATGAACCAAATTGGATTAAGAGTAATCCAAAGTAGGATAATTGAGTTGGACTCAAGTTGGTTCATGTGTTAAGTGAGTCTAATTTGGACTTAGACTCATTTAATTAATTTAATTCAATGAATAGAGATTCATTAAATTAAAATTGGCTTGAACCAATGGTTAGATTAGATCAACCAAGGGATAGAAGTGGTCAAGTTTGACTTGACTTAAGTAGGAAGATGAAGAGTCATGTTTTTGACTTGACTTTGACTTGACCAATGCCACATCATCAAGGCCTCTTCATTTGGTCAAGTTTGACTTGACCAAATGCCACCTCATGGGAGTTACCAAGAGTTGTGACTCTTGATATTCCATGGGGGTTACAAGGCTTAATGTGGCCGGCCACTTTGAGTGAAAAATGAATGTTTTATTTTTCATTCAAGGCTAATTGATTTTATCTTCTTCCTCTTGCTCACAACTCTTCTCTCCCTCTCCTCCTTCTTGCCGAGACCTTGCTTGAGTGCTAGCACACTCTAAGGTTTCTTCTCCATCTCTTGCTTGTGTGGATACAAATAGAGAAGTGTCTACTTTGACACTTTCGAGATCCGGCGAACCGAGGACAAGCGGGATTGCGAAGGGCTTCGCTACAAAGGTATAAATGGTTTATCCTTATGTAGATCTACTGTAGATTAAAGTTTTCAAACTCGTACTCGTATTTTTCGAAAGTTTTCCTTGCACGGATCTACGGCTTTGGGTGATTCAGGGTTTCCGCGACGCGAAAAGCGATTTTCGCGGCCCAAAAAACCCAACAAGAAATCGGTGAGATTGACGGAAAAAGCAAGGACGTAGTGTCGCTGAGATGCTCACTGACAAAGACGCAAAGTAAGGAAGACGGTGAAGCACGCGAGGCTTATAAACCTTACGGTCGATCGACCTCAACCGCCCGATTCAAGGAATTACGTAAATCTAGAAGTAGATCCAACCGTTAATTTTGAAAAGGCGCACGTCTCGTCACAAGCGAATGTCCACCTGTCACATCGAGCATGCGGTGGCAGTAGGGGACACGTGTCCTGCAGTTACTGGATATCATTTAATGAACTTATTTAAAAAGGTATGGCCGCATGCTCGGCCATAATTAGTAGGGATTTGCATAGTCTTCAAGAAATATGAATCATGTCAGCCATGACCGGACTCACCCCAGGACACATAAAGGAAGACAATTTGCCAAGTGTTGCTGCTCATCTTCCCGATCGATGTAAGGAACGATCCACAGGATTAAACCTGACAATGGCTAAATGAAGCCGAGCGATGTCGGCTTGTGGGCCAACCAGCGATTACAGATCGAGGACAGTCTGATAGGACAATATAACGTTTGGGTCGAACGAGCTTCAGAGTCACCAATGACATCTTGTTCAGTCAATCAGACTAGTAGCCTCCTTCGATTAGACTTGAAGGGGAGGCTTGTGATGTGACGGTAAGGAAGAGCCTACCTGGCATGAGTCAATTGCCTTGATGTAGGTCAAAGTTAAAGGCGGTCAACACCAGGGAAGCAGATCATTGGCTGATCAGAGAGACCCTTATCCGATCAGCCATCTGGGTAAACAAGTATAATTAGTCCGGTCGGTAGGAGAACAAGCTACACGGGCCGGGAGCCCGAGCCAAGTGGGCCACCTGTCTGGCTCGAAGAAGGGCGTTGACGTTATATGTTGGGTCCGAATGTGTACCTAGAGGGGGGGGGGTGAATAGCTCGGTGCGCTCGTCGTGCTCTTCGTTGCTTGTTTCTTCAAAGATGTGCAGGTGAAAATACAGAGAAAACAAACACAACGCTAACACTAAAGATTTACTTGGTATCCACCTCAAGAAGAGGTGACTAATCCAAGGATCCACACCCTCACGCACCCTCCACTATGAAAGTACTCCTTTATGGTAACTACTAAAGGCGGAGAAGCCCTACAATACTCTCAATACAACAAGAAAGCAAGGGAAGACAAATACAAACAAAAGCTTACAAGGTATGCAGTGAAAACCCTAACCCTAGCTTCTTCCTCTTATTGTAGTCACGCCTCTTGACTTGGATGTCTCTCCAAGATCCTTCAAGAACTGGTGGTGAGAGTGGAAAACGCTGTGGAGAAGCTGCTGTGAAGATCTGAGATGAACAATGCGAACTCTTGAAGTTCTACAGAAGGAATCGCACGCCAACGGCTTAATACGACGCCAACGGTCGGATCCCGATAGATTGGATTGCTCCCAATCGATCGGGGAGGCTTTGGATCGATCGGTTGATCGATCCAGAGCCCCTCTGTGCTCTCGGAAGTTGCCTGGATCGATCGGCTGATCGATCCAGGGCTTATCGCGTAGAATCGCATCTCCCAATCGATCCACTGATCGATTGGGGGCTCTGGATCGATCGGCTGATCGATCCAGCGCTGTTCTGTGCGATTGCGAGCCTCTCCCAATCGATCCACTGATCGATTGGGAGGAAGCTTGTCGCGGGAACTCACCCAATCGATCGGCCGATCGATTGGGCATGAGCCAATCGATCGGCTGATCGATCCAGCTCCTTGACTTTGCCCAAAGTCAAGTCCAAAGCCCCCTAAACCAACATCCGGTCACCTATGACCTGTTGGTACATTATGCCTAGCATTCGGTCACCCTTGACCTGCTAGAACTCGCTCACCAAGTGTCCGGTCAATCCCTTTGACCCACTTGGACTTTTCTTCGTGCCAAGTATCCGGTCAATCCCTTTGACCTACTTGGACTTTTCTTCCTCGTGCCAAGTATCTAGTCAATCCCTTTAACCTATTTGGACTTTTCCTCCTCGTGCCAAGTATCCAGTCAATCCCTTTGACCTACTTGGACTTTCACCACCAGGTGTCCGATCAACCTTGATCCACCTGATCCACACACTCATGCACCCTCCACACACTCACTAGGTCTTTCACCTGGCTTCACTCACCAGGATTTCCTTCTGCCTAGCTTCACTCACTAGGTCTTTCCATCTGCCTGACTTCACTCACCAGGATTTTCTTCTACCTAGCTTCACTCACTAGGTCTTTCCATCTGTCTGGCTTCACTCACCAGGACTTTCACCTGGCTTCACTCACCAGGACTTTCACCTGGATTCACTCACCAGGATTTCCTTCTGCCTAGCTTCACTCACTAAGTCTTTCCATCTGCCTGGCTTTACTCACCAGGACTTTTACCTAGCTTCACTCACTAGGATTTCCAGTCAAGTATCTAGTCAATCTTGACCTACTTGACTCTCCTTCACACATGAACAATTGCACCTGCAATCTTCATGTATTGACTACATGTATTGTCAAACATCGAAACCATAACATCAAGACTCGAGCTTGACTCAATTCAAGCTCAGTCAACGTGGTCAACCTTGACCTGGGGAATATTGCACCAACATTATACACTTAATGAAGCAATAAAATGATAAAAGAGGAAAAGACGGATAATTAATAAAGGAAAGAGAAAACCAAATAGAACACTCCTTCTATCATTAAATGAGAAGAAGTCAAGACAAAGATATCCTCTGTCGGTAATCAATATCATTAAACAAGGGAAGATGGAGGGTCACCAGAAAAGGTATAAAAGGGGCACACCAGATATGAAGAAAGGCAAGAAAAATCTTTACCCTTAGTACTCACTTTTTTCCTCTCTTATTTTTGACTTGAGCGTTGGAGGCCAATGTCAGGGACCCCTTCCTTGATTTTGATTTTATTTTGTAGAGAGCGAGGTCTTCATCCAGTCAACGGAACTACCACCTCCCTGGCTTTCCAACTTTGCGCCTTCGGACAGGATCAACTGTCATTTTATATATTTTTTTAAAAATTTAAATATATTTTATGATTAATCTTTTCCATTTCAAAATTATATTTTATATAAAATATCTCTTTCAATCTTTTTATTGTTTTTAATATATATATATATATGTTACCTGACTCGTCATCCATGACTGTCATATGCAACTGAGTAAGTTGGGATATCCAGAAATAAATCGGATCTCCAGAAATGACACTTAATTTAAAATGTCATTATAAATAGTTTGTAATGACACTTACTAAAAAAGAATTACCTTCGAAAATAAAATATCATATTAAACTATCTATCACAATGAAGTTTATAAATATCCTTACCATTTGATTCAATCTATTTATTTTTATTACACTAAACTTGCCTTTCCCAGTGTCGTTCCTTTACTCTTCCCTTCCTTTGTACTTTTTCTCTCTGGATCTCTTCTTCCCTCTCTGTAGTAAGGAGGAGCTTTTTTCTCCTTGCCGCAGCAACCAGGGATGATCTTTTCTTCCCTCTCTACATCAAGAAAGGAGAAGCACTTCTTCCCTCTCTACAGTAAGCAAGGAGGAGCTCTTCTTTTCTCTCGAGAGCAGCAAGCAAGGAGGGATCTTGATCTTTTCCCTGACTTAATTTTGTATACAATCTTATTGCTTTGTCGTTCCTGATATATTCTTTCACAAATATATCTAATTAATATGGCATGTAATGTGGGTCCCCTGAGGTTAGGGTCAAAGTTAAGAATGTTGTAGTCAAAATCAAAGAGAGGTCAACGTTCGGGGCCAGTATGGTCATATGTCTGGACCGGGTGTTATAGCCGATCGGACCTCTTGTTCGATCAGATCCTAAGCTCCTCAAGATCGATGAAACTCGAATCTATATAAGTGTCCTTCAAAGCTAAGTCTGCTTGGTCACTCGAGGTAGGCTAGCACGGTCTCACCTTTCGACCAAGTATCCTATCTGATCGGGCTTATGGTTCGATCGGATGTGCTAGGCATTTGGTCCGATTGAACTCTATAGTTGAGTGAAGAGTTTGAGCAAAGGCAAAGTCCTCGAGAGGGGCATCATTCCTTAGCCGATCTGACTCTGTCCACAAATAAAATTTGATTAAATAATAGGGGGGACTCGGTTGGTCTACGAGCAAAGTAGATCAGGGACACATCAACCCAATGACCTAATATTCTTTTTTAATGTCATGTGTAAAGTTGTCAGAGAAATAGAGGAATATTCTTTGTGTATTCTTTACAAGGGAAACTTCTATTCTGTAAATCACATAAGTGGTTGATCCATTTTTAAAAAGTGTTTAGAATGGTCGGTTCCTTTTTTTGCAATGCCTTGAGATTCATGCAAAAAAAAAAAAAATAACACTATAAAAGGAGGTCTCCACCTAAAGGCACAAGTACGCAAGATTACGCATTGGGAGTCCATTGTTTTTCACTATTGTTCCTTGTATTCTTTTTCCCGGGACCATTTGTTTAACTTGAGCGTTAGAGTGTTTGCGCCAGAAATTCCTCCCTGACCCCACTTGCTGGCATTTTTTCCTCTACTCTATGTTTTTGATATGCAGGAGCATTTGACATTATTTTCTTCTAGCTCACAGTCTTCTCACGATCAACATCAAAGCCCTTTGCCTAGCATACCATCTTTCCTTATTTTAGACTATAGGATCACTGATCATTCTCAAGTTGACTTTCTTTTTATCTTTTATTGATTTTCCTTAAGCATTACATTGCACTAATGCTCATGTCTATTAAACCTATTAGGAGTTAAAATGCATTACTTTCAGCCTGTTAATAATACAAACTGTGCAGTTCTATAAATATATATATCTAAAGTAGTATTATCAAGTATTTTTTTACCTTTAGTGATTTTTCTTTCGGTTATGCATTCTCTTTGATATTTTCACACATCATTATTATTTGTGCATTTGATACCAATGATCAAACCTAAATTTTGATGAATGACAAGTAGATTAAAATTAGATATATTGTGATTTAACCTTTTCTACCAAGTGTGTAAGACTTGACTGGTCTGACACTAGGCTGAAATTTGGCTAGGTTTGGAGGACCTGATAACTGGTGTAGAAGTTCAGGAATAACCTAATATCTAGCAAAAAATCCTGCTGGGTCCGCGGGACCTGACAGCGGGCCGAAGTTCAATTGAGTCTGCGAACCTGACAACTGGCGGGAAACCTAGTGGACCAAGGAAGAGTCAAGCAATTCTGCATAATAAGTAAGGTAAGTCATTGAAGGAGAGTGTTCCAGTGAGGGTGAGTCTCAATTTGGGACTTTAGGTGTAAGTCTAGTTTATGTCCATTTTAGAAATCTAAATTGAGACCTTAACTAGATCCTGGTCTTGGATAGATAGAATCTAATTAATAATATTATTTTTATTATGCTAACTTCGTCTTGTAGGGTATACTTTATATTGTTAGACTAACATATTTTATAGTGTGAAAGGAGCACAAAATATCTTGGGTGAACAGTACTCGAAGCGTCTTCCAAGCATAGGAAGGTGCCTTGAGCAGGGCGATGGAAGGCACGTTGGAGATGCTTAAAGGTACCTTCGGTCAGATAACTAACATTGAGGACTTCACCAACGATAAGAGGTGAGCTGTTCATGATAAAACTTAGCGGATGGAAGGTGCCTCCAGTGCCATGGAAGGCGCCTTCAACACTCAATAAAAGAGAGTTTCGACCCGTGCTTCTTCAACACTTCTTATACAAGCTTCTACGTAATTGTACGACGTTTCAACTGCTCCAACTTCGTGCTGCTATTCTACTATGACGTTGCTCTGCTCGACTACTATTGAGAAGCCATCCAACACCTAACTTGATCCATTAAATCTACAAGTGTTAGGTAGCAAAGTTTTCTTTGTATACTTAATTATTGCATAAAGTTCTATCTTTTCTATTGTACTCGATTTCCTCTTCTAGTGGTTTCAGAAGAGGTTATTAGTGAATTACCCATAGATAGGTCCCGGGACATGGGTCTTAGAGTAGGAGTAGCCGAAGGCCTGAACCAAGTAACTCCTCAAGTTTTTGTGTTCTCATTTTTTGTTTCTATTTTTGATAAATTTTGCTACGCACTTTGCTTTATAAAATAGAAAAAGAGAGTTTTTGAAAAACACGTGATTCACTCTCCTCTCACGTGCATAACGATCCAACAATTATATTTATTTTAGAAAAACAAGTTGCTTCATTCATGTTGCTTCTATGTGTTCATTATGCTAGTTGAAAGAACATGAAGGTATTGGGGTGATAACCTGTGAGAATCCTGAGAGAAGACTGTGGAGAGATACCGAGTTGCTGTGAGGAAGACGATTTTAAAATCGACGCTTCCTTCGCAACGGTCATATCCCAATCGATTGACTAATCGATTGGGGAGGCTTGAATCGATCGGCTGATCGATTCAGAGCGCCTCTATGCTCTGATGGAAAATGCCTAAATCAATCGACCAATCGATTCAGGTTTTCTCGTGTCTGCGTGAGAAAACCAGCCTCAATCGATCGACCGATCGATTGGCAGTGCCTAATCGATCGGCTAATCGATTAGGGAAGCTTCTATGCTCGCGATTCAGGCGCCCAATCAATTGGTTGATCGATTAGGCTACTGTTTATCATAGCACTCTCCCAATCGATCGGCTGATCGATTGGGCTTCAGTTCAATCGATCAGCTGATCGATTGACCACCCTTGACTTGCTTAACTCAAGCTCAAGGGTCTACAATTCCAACATCTGGTCAACCGTGACCTGTTGGAACTCCTCATGCCTAGCATCTGGTTAACCTTGACTTGCCGAGATTTCTTCACCAAGTGTCTGGTCAATCCTTTGACTCACTTGAATTTTTCTCCTCGTGCTAAGTATCATGTCAACCTTGACCCACTTGGACTTACCGTCTCGTGCCAAGTGTCCGGTCCTCCATGACCCACTTGGACTTCCTTCCACCAGATGTCCGGTCACCCTTGACCCATCTGGATTTCCTTATGCTAAGTATCCAGTCACTCCTTTGACATACTTGGACTTCCCAACGCCAGGTGTCCGGTTAACCTTGACTCATCTGGATTTCCACGTGCCTGGCTTCACTCACCAGGTCTTTACATTTGTCTAGCTTCACTCACTAGGACTTTCCATCTACCTGGCTTCATTTACCAGGACTTTCCATCTACTTGACTTCACTCACAAGGACTTTCCTACTGCCTGCTTCACTCACTAGGACTTTCACCTAGCTTTACTCACTAGGATTTTCCTACTGCCCAACTTCATTCACCGGGACTTTCACCTGCCTAGCCTTCAGTTAGGACTTTCCCAGTCAAGTATCCGGTCAAATCTTTGATCTACTTGACTCTTCTTCACATCTAACTGATCAGTCCTAGACCAGAGGGGAATTGTATCAACAATTTCCCCAATCGGACAATTGCTCCTGTAATCTTCATATATTGTCAAACATCGAAACCCAAACATCGAAACTCAAACTTGAGCCAACTCAAACTTAGTCAACCTAGTCAACCTTGACCCAGGGAATATTGCACCAACACCAATGTCTCCAGTTAGTGAGAAAACAGTTGTTTGGCGAACCAATGAATATAATCCATGCTAGTTTTATAGAATTGATGATATCCAAATGCATCAATTTGACGACTAAAGAAATTCTAATACATTCATAATTGCACATGTAGAGATAATCATTAGTTGTGATCTAATCATAATTTTTCTCATGCTATAAATTATATTACGGATATTCAGTAAATGAGTTTAAGATAATTAAACATATAATATGCACTCAAATAGTGAATCTATATTTATAAAAATCCTAAGGTGATTACCTTAGGACATCCTTCAAAATCTAACACTCTCACTTGGCCTAATGTCAATCGCCATAGTGTCCTAAGCCGTAAACATGGACGTGACTCTCAAACTTGCTTTATGGTTGAGTCTTTGTCAAAGGATCTGCTAGGTTCCTTTGATCAGTCGAAATTTTCTCGAGCTGTATTCCTTTTCTACTAATGATCTCCCTGATCAGATCATAGCGGTGAAGCACATGTTTTGATCATTGATGAGACCATAGTTCCTTTGCTTACACAATAGCTCCAGTGTTGTCACAGTAAATAGGTAATGCTTCAACAATGGATGGAACCACTCTAAGTTCAGTAACAAACTTCTTGATCCAAACTGCTTCCTTTGCTACTTCTGAAGCTGCAATGTATTCTATCTCACAGGTAGAATTTGCAACCATGTCTTGCTTGAAACTTCTCCAATTAAATGCACCTCCATTTAATATGAATATGAATCCAGACTGGGACTTGGAGTCATGCTTGTCTGTTTAGAAACTTGCATCTGTATATCGCGTATGATCATATCACCATCTCCATATACCAAGAACATATCCTTAGTTCTTTTCAAGTACTTAAGGATCATTTTGACAACCGTCTAGTGATCCATTCCTAGATCAGACTAGTATATACTCTTAATACTCAGAGCATACGATATATCAGGCCTTACACAGAATATAGCATACATGATAGATCCTATTGCGGACACATAAGGTATCTTATCCATGCAAATCCTCTTATCTTCTATGCATGGGCACACAGACTTCGAAAGGTGAATTCCATGCCTCATAGATATGAAACCTTTCTTAGATTCAGACATACTAAACCGTTTTAACACTTTGTCTATATATATCGACTACAAAAAATCAAGCAACCTTTGTGATTTATCTCTATAGATTTTCATCCTTATGATGTAACTTGCTTCTCCCATGTCTTTCATGGAGAATGTTTTAGACAACCACATTTTAACTAATTGTAAAACTAGCACATCATTTCCTATGAGCAATATGTCATCAACATATAATATTAGGAATACGACCATACTCCCACTAACCTTTTGATACACATAAGGTTTGTCTAGATTTTATGAGAAATTAATTTCTTTGATTGCCTCATCAAATGGATATTCCAACTCTTAGATGCTTGCTTCAGTTCATAAATGGACCATTGAAGTTTTTATATTTTTTTCTTGTTAACATATGTGAAACCTTCAAGTTGTGTCATATACACGTCCTCGAGCAGATTTCCGTTAAGGAAAGCTATTTTCCATCCATTTATCATATCTCATAATCATGATGAGCTGATATGGCCAGGAGTATCCGAATGGATTTAAGCATGCTACAGGTGAGAATGTTTTGTCATTAACAGTCTTTCGCTACCAACTTTGCCTTGTAGATAATTACATTATCATCCATGTCGATTTTCTTCTTGAAAACCCACTTACACCCTATAGGCGTAATACCTTTAGGTGAATTCACCAAATTCTAAACTTGATTTTCGTACATGGAATCCATTTATGACTTCATGGATGTAAGCCACTTGTCTTTTTCTGAACTATTCAAAGCCTCTTTGTAATCAGCAAGTTCCTCATCCTCAATGAGTAACACGTCATTCTATTCTCTTACAAGAGATCTATATCTCTCAGGAATATTGTGTGCCCTACCTGATCTAAGAGGAGGTTGTGTTATAATTGGTTGTGGTTCTTGACTAGGCATTTCATTAGTATTTATTGGAGTCTCTTGAATTTCATCAAGCTCAACCATACTCCCACTTGATTTCTGAAAGAGAAATTCTTTGTCTAGGAAGGTAGCACGCCTTGAAACAAATACCTTTTGTTCCAAGGGGTGCTAGAATTAGTAACCCTTAGTTTCCTTAGGGTATTTAATAAATAAATACTTATCTGACTTAGTGTCCAACTTATATAATATAGTCCTCTTCACACAAGCAAGATATCCCCATATCTTTAAATAAGATATGAGGAGTTTCTTACTAGTCCATAGCTCATATGAAGTAGTTAAGATTGCCTTCGTCGAGACTCTGTTTAGCAAGTAAATAGCTGTCATGAGTGCATAATCTCAAAAGATTTTCGGAAGATTTACACGATCCATCATTGACCTAACCATGTCTAACAAGGTTCGATTACGCCTTTCTGATACACCATTATATTGTGGCCGGTGAAGTCCATTGAGACAATATACCATTGCCCCTTAGATAATCTTGAAACTCTTGGCTTAAATACTCACCACCTCAATCGGATCAAAGTATCATGATATTTTTACCAAGTTGTTTCTCTACTTCATTTCTGAATTCTCTAAACTTTTCAAAGGCTTTAGACTTGTGTTTCATTAGATACACATACCCATAACCAAAGTGATCATCAGTGAAAGTAATGAAGTAGCTATAACCTCCTAGTGCATGAGTTGGCATTGGTCCACATACGTCGGTATGTATGAGCCCAAGCAACTCATCAACTCGTTCACCTTTTTCAGAAAAAAGTAACTTTGTCATCTTGCCTTTTAAACATGAATCACATGTATCAAATTTATATAATTCAAATGAATCAAAAGCTATAATCTTTTGCAATTTGGACATGCATTTATTGCTTATATGACCAAGGTGACAATGTCATGAGTACGAGATTAATTGATTATCTAATCAGGCATGTTTATTGCTCGTATCGATATTGAATGCGTCACTAGATGTATCTAACGCGTAGATGTCATTGTATAAAGTTCCAGTGCCATAAAGAACATCATTCAACATTATATAATAACAATTGTTACTAAAAGTCAAATGGAAATCTTTTCTATTTAAGCAAGAAATACAAACAATATTCTTTATTAATGCGGGAAACAAAATAATAATTATCTAGTTTTAAGACAAGTACACTAGGAAGTTGTAACAAGTATGTTCCGATAGCGACTCCAACAACCTTTGCTCTATTCCTAACTCGCAAACTTGTTTCTGTTGATTCATTTGGAGGTCGGCAAGAGGGGAGGGATGAATTGACCTACAAAATAAAATAATCTCTTTCTAGGATTTTCAACTAAAACACTTGCATAAACAGAATAAACAAAATAGAAAAGAAAAAACGAGGCTCACAATTTACTTGGTTACAACCGGGGAGATTGTTAATCCAAGGTAGATGAAAAGCGTACTAAAAAAATCTCCTCTGGGGGGAGAAGTCTCTTACAACGTTGACGCACAAGAAATAGAAGCTTAACTCTAAAATGAAGCGTACAAATGTTGGAATTAAATTACTTGTGATTGTTGAAAAGTTTCTGGACCAAGGCTGTATTTATAGCCTTGGTTGGGGCGCCCCTAAGGGGTTCCAGGCGCCCGGGGGGGGATAAAACTTTATCCCCCAATGCACAGATCATGGTTTGACTGCGATCTGGAAAAGGTCCAACTCCGGGTGCCCGACCAAGTTGACTTTTTGGTTCGGGTCTTCTGCTCCGGTGCTGCTCGCCTCGATCCGGGTCTTCCGCTTTGGCTCCGCTTGCTTGGGTGATCTCGGCCATCCGGAACAGGGCTCACCCGAACCCAAGTTCCGGCCTTCTCCTCGAGTAGCCTTCCTCCATGGTTTCTCATTCCTCGAATGTCGCGTACATCCTTCTCGTCCACCGGTGTACTCTTCTGCGGTTACCTCGTCCCTCAGATGCACCGAGCTCGTCGGCTCTCTCCCGTTCCGTCCTTCTCGCTAGTCGCTTCTTTCGCTCAACTTCCTATGCTCCTAAGCTCCTGCACACTTAGATACAAGGGTTAAATAAAAAAGGGCCTAACTTAACTTGTTTGATCACATCAAAACACCTTGGGGTTCTAACAATCTCCCCCTTTTTGATGTGAGCAACACATGTTAAGCTAGGGTAAAACAGACAAATAATGTTGCAAATATGTGTAAGTAAGATTTTTCAATGAAAGGAAAAATACACCTCCCCCTAGACTTAACATTCTTCTCCCCCTTTGATCACATAAAAAACTGGGGTTCTTTGAACAAGTCTAAAGTAAAAAATCGTTAAAAATTGGCAAGTAAAGAAACATATATTTTTAACTCTAAAAAAAAAATTCTATAAGTGTTGAAAAAATTTCTAAGTGAAAAAAAAAATTCTAAGGCAAAAATATATAAGGCAACTTAACTTCTAAGGAAAAAATTTGTAACGAAAAGATTTCCTAACTTAAATTTTTTTTCTAAGTTTTCATAAACATGAATATTTTTGAAAATATTTTCTAAAACATATTGAGTACCCCTTTAAAGCATTAAGTAATTTTAATTTTAATGCTTTTTCAGTTAGTCAATTAAACTGTTTATTTCAATACTTAACTTGCAGGCAATGACGATGTACTAGGTCTTCTTGGTTATTGGAGCAACAACTATTTTCTTAGACAAATCCTTATAAAGAAATTCACTGTTTAATTTTCTCGCTGAAAGTACTAAATTTAATTAACAGTTCAAGCTAAACACGACTTTGGAACCCAATATAGATTCCATCCTACAGAGTTAATTAGGTATTTTCTAGGTACATAAGCTTTTGATATTTTTCTAATCTGATTTTTATGAAATCTATAGTACCAGTTTAATCCTTTATAATTTCTAAAAATAGAAATATTTGAACAGTTAGAGTTTTTCAATTTTACTTTTAATTTAACATTTTCAAGTTTAATTTTATCAAAATCCTCTATCAGACAAGATTTTGCTAACGTTCTTTTTATTTCTAAGTTTTTATTTTTTAATTTAGTATTTTCACTTTTTAATTTATACATAGTCTTTGCCATAGCCTTAATACCGAAATAAAGCTGATCAGAAGGTAAGAGACTACCTCACTTACCATATCAGACTTGAAGCCTGACTCTCCCCCTATTTGGCTGCATTCATCTGAGATCACTCCCCCTTCATCGATGCTGGGTTCTAATGTACTTTGCTCTTCATAGTTTGCCATTAGTGCTAACCTGGCATATTCTTGTATCTCGGACTCAGATGATGAACTATCGTCCCAAGTAGCTTTTAGATTCTTGTGCTTCTTGGGTATCTTCACTTTGTCCTTCTTGAGTTTTGGGCAATCCTCTTTTAAGTGTCCTTCTTTTTTGACACTGGTAGCAACGAACCCTTCTTCTATTTCTTGGATTCTTTTTATTCTGCATTTCTTTAAATTTATTAGATTGAAAGAATTTTTTAAAATTCCTTACCATATACACTTCTTGATCTTCTTCTGAGTCTGACTCGGGTTCATCCTTCTTGGTTGCATTTAACGCCAAAATCTGATTTGATTCCTTTGTTGTCCCTACACATCTAGTTTCATGTAATTCAAGAGTAGAAAATAACTCCTCTAGGGTACTTACCTCTAGGTCCTTTGAAATGTAGTAAGCGTCGATGATTGACGTCCATTCTGGAGTTTTAGGAAAAGCATTGAGTGCGTAGCGTATGATGTCCCGGTTGGTTACGTTTCATCGAGATTCTCGAGTCCGGTAATTAACTCTTTTACCTTTGCATGTAGATCGACTACTTTCTCACCTCTTTTTAGACGAATGTTTGTCAGTTTGTTCCGAAGTATATCTCTCTTTGTGAGTTTGGCTTCGGATGTCCCTTCGTGGAGTTCCAGGAATTTTTCCCAGAGTTCTTTGGCCGACGAGTAGCTTCCGATGCAGTTGACTTCTTGAGGCGGCAGCACACTCAACAAGTGATATTCCGCCCGATTGTTTGCAACGGAATCATTTTGTTCCTTCTTTGTCCAAAGGCTCTCTTCTTTTTCTTCTCCATTCTGATTCGTAGGAGCTACAAAACCATATTTTATAATTAGATGAATTTCAAAATTGGTTTTCAGAAATACCTCCATACGACGCTTCCAGTGTGCGAAGTCCCCCTCGAATTTTGGTGGAACGATGCTTGGTCCGGCCATTGGTTGCTTGCTTCGGTCGACGGTTAGTCCTTCTGAAGCGTTCTCGCTCTGATACCACTTGTTGATCCCTTTGGAGGCCGGCAAGAGGGGAGGGGTGAATTGCCCTGCAAAATAAAATAATCTCTTTCTCGGGTTTTCAAATAAAACACTTGCATAAACAGAGTAAACAAAATAGAACAGAAAAAATGAGGCTCACAATTTACTTGGTTACAACCGAGGAGATTGTTAATTCAAGGCAAATGAAAAGCGTACTAAAAAAATCTCCTCTGAGTGGAGAAGCCTCTTACAACATTAACGCACAAGAAATGGAAGTTTAACTCTAAAATGAAGCGTACAAGTGTTGGAATTGAATTACTTGTGATTGTTGAAAAGCTTCTGGACCAAGATTGTATTTATAGCCTTGGTCGGGGCGCCCCTAAGGGGTTCCGGGCACCCTAGGGGGATAAAACTTTATCCTCAACGCACGGATCACGGTTTAACCGTGATCTGGAAAATGTCCAACTCCGGGCGCCAGAATGGTTCCGGGTGCCCGGACCACTAAGTCGACCAAGTTGACTTTCTGGTCCGGGCCTTCTGCTCCAGTGCTGCTCACCTTGGTCTGGGTCTTCCGCTTCGGCTCCGCTTACTTGGGTGATCTCGACCATCCAGAATAGGGCTCACCCGAACCTAAGTTCCGGCCTTCTCCTCGAGCAGCCTTCCTCCCCGGGTTCTCGTCCCTCGAATGTTGCGTACGTTCTTCTCATCCACTTGTGTACTCTTCCGCGGTCACCTCGTCCCTCGGACACACCGAGCCCGTCGGCTCTCTCCTGTGTCGTCCTTCTCGCTAACCGCATCTTCCGCTCGACTTCCTGTGCTCCTAAGCTCCTGCACACTTAGACACAAGGGTTAAACCAAACAGGACCTCACTTAACTTATTTGATCACATCAAAACACCTTGGGGTTCTAACAGTTTATCCCTTAACAAGTCTTCTGCTATTTCTTAGCCCCTGTATGTCATTACATATATATGAGCCACACTCAGTATCCAATATCCAAGTGTCTAAGGAAATAATATGACAATCAATAATGAAAATACCTGAAAAGGATGGGGCATCAGATGCCTTATTCTTCTTTAAGGACTCAAGATAGATCTTGTAGTTTCTATGCTAGTGTCTCATCTTGTCACAATGATGGCATGGGTCCTTTTGTGACGGTTCTACTATCTTTGCCTTTTTGCTCTTCCCCTTAACCTGATGTTTTGATTTCCTCTTAGAACCTTTCTTGAAGGAGTCTACCAACATCACAGTTGTCTGTTCACCTTTAACAGAAGGCTCTATAGTCTTGAGCATATTAATCATCTCAAGTGTTCCTGTCTAAAATTTGCGAAATGATGCGTTGGCTCCGGTGAACGATGATCCCTGATGAAAATGACCTTTTGAAGATCTGGAAGAACCCCTCCTCGATCCTGCGCATAGTGAGACAAACCAACAAAGGGTTAGTGACCTAAGACCGGGGTGGGGATCCCTAGCTAGGCCCTCCGATGCTCAAGTCAGTTTCTCTCTCAAAGGTGGAAGAAGAAGAAGAAGAACAGTAACTGAAGTACTTTGAAACAGAGTTTAGATGTTATAACTTGCTTACCTTACCAATAGAGAGGATCCCCCTTTTTATACTACCTCATGTAACCTTCGTAGTCATGAAGTGGTCACCGGTTTGTTAGAAGATGAAGTCATCTCCTAAGTTTCATGCAATAATCTTTTTAAGAAATTTTTTTTGTACCCCAGATGCACCTCTTTTGTTATTTATGACTCATATTTATGATGAGATATGCATATGAACATGTTATTATAACTGCAGAAACTTCTAAAAGACATTTCTCACCGAATTTACCAGGTTGTCACACTTATATACTTATGTTAAGCATTTCTCGACTGATTGTTCAAGCCGATCATATATACATTGAGAATACCTTAAGAATACCTTTTGTTAAGCATGTTTCGACTGAGAATGTTTATGAGATTTTTAAGGATGGATGCCCTTATGTTCAGTCAAGTTTTACCCGACCGAGCACATATACACACACTAGTGCTTGCTTGGCTTTCAACCGGCTGATAATATACTAAGAGCTTCTATAAGGCTAAATGCCTTTATACTCGGTCGGGCTTTACTTGACCGAGCACGTGTAAGTACATGGGTGCTCTCCTGGCCCTCACTCGACCAGGATCGTACTAAAACTGTAGATAAGGCTAAGTACCCTTACGCTCGGTCATACTTTATCCGACTGAGCGCATATACACATACTAGCACTCGATCAACCCTCACTAGATCAGTAATATACTACGAGCTTCTATAAGGCTAAATACCTTTACACTCGGTGGGGTTTTGCCTGATTTAGCGCATGTAGGCACATTGGTACTTGCTTGGTCGATAATATACTACGAACTTCTATAAGGCTAAGTACCTTTATGCTCGGTTGAGCTTTGCCTATCCGAGAGTGTGAAGGCACCTTGGTACTCGCTCGGCCTTAGCTTAGCCGGTAATATACTACGAGCTTCTATAAGGCTAAGTACTTTTATGCTTGGTCGAGTTTTGCCTGACCGAGCGCGTAAAGGCACATTGGTGCTCGCTCGGCCTTCACTCGGTTGGTAATATACAACGAGCTTCTATAAGGCTAAGTACCTTTATGCTCGGTCGGATTTTGCCTGACCGAGCATGTGAAGACACATCCGGTGCTCGCTCGGCCTTCACTCGGTCGGTAATATACTACGAGTTTCTATAAGGCTAAGTACTTTAATACTCGGTCGGGCTTTGTCTGACCGAGCGCGTGAAGGCACATTGGTGCTCGCTCGGCCTTCACTCGGCCAGTAATATACTACGAGCTTCTATAAGGCTAAGTATCTTTATGCTCGGTCGGATTTTGCCTGACAGAGCGCATGAAGGCACATTGGTGCTCGCTCAGCCTTCACTCAACCGGTAATATACTACGAGATTATATTAGGCTAAGTACCTTTATGCTCGGTCGGATTTTGCCTGACTGAGCACATGAAGGCACATTGGTGATCGCTGGGCCTTCACTCAGTCGGTAATATACTACGAGTTTCTATAAGGCTAAGTACCTTTACGCTCGGTCGGGCTTTACCTGGCCGAGCGCGCGAAAGTACATTGGCTATATACCTCTCCTATCCTTCTCGATCATGACTCCTTCTTCATTCGACAGGTCGACCTATCATAACCTGTATCACTAGCTTCCCCTTCAAGTCTAGTCGAAGGAGGTATGACCAACTAACTAGACACGAGTTTCAATTTTGTTTATTTGCTCTATTTGCCTAACTCATTCTTTTTTCTTTTTTCTTCTTTTATACCTTGAGAATCACGTAATTTTTCAAAATTGTCTCTTTGGTAATTGATCCTTCAATAGAAAGAAAATCTTAGAGGCGCTCGAAGATATAGCGTCTCAACATATGATTTAGTCTGTTCTGTCTATCATAAATGCCTCTTTATGGGTGATCGCCACGTAGCACTTTTTTCCTATTTCTTGAAGCAACCTTTAACATGCTTCTTTATCAACGTCCTATCATATGTCCCTTAGCAAATCAACGCTTCTCCCATCGTGAGCCATTTCATTTTGATGGAGATCCTTATACCCTCTTAAACCCTAAATCTTTTTCATTTCTTTACTCTTCGTCTTCCTCAACTCACTTTCTGGTGCTTCTCTTTTTCAACCTTCTTCAACATTCTGCGCTTCTTCATCTTCCTCGACCTTCTCATGTTACCTTCCATCCTTAAGAACCTAGTAAGTTACCTATCCCTTAAGGGCATGTTTGGTTCGGGGTTATCTTTGATAACCTTGGTTATCCATCCAAGGTTATCCACCAAAACCTTGTTTGGTTTTGGTAATTGATGATTCCTAAGTTATGCTACATGCCTGACACATCAGCAAGTTGGGCATATAGCTCGGAATCAGAAAACCCCATAAAACTGGGGTTTTCTTTGATTCCCTGGTTAACCAAAACATTAAGACAATATTATCCTTCGTTATTTACCCTTTGAGACAAAAATAACCTTATAGATTTACCAAATTTCAATCTACCCCTCTAATATAATCAAACCTCTCGAGCGATCTTCTGATCTGGCGATGGGATCGCCATTCCTCCTCCAACCCTCTCGCTCGCTGACGGAAGAAGCTATGGCGGCTGCCGGCCAGTCCCAGGATGACCTGAAGCGCATCGCCGCCCTTCGTGCCGTGGAGCTGGTGCGGTCCGGCATGGTCCTTGGCCTCGGCACCGGCTCCACCGCCGCCCACGCCCTTGACCGCATCGGCGACCTCCTGCGCGGCGGTGACCTCCGTGACATCGTCGGCATCCCCACTTTCGAATGGGCCGCCGGCATCCCCCTCACCAATCTTGCCGCGCACCCGGTGGTCGCCCTGCCCATCGACGGCGCGGACGAGGTCGACCCAGCGCTCAACCTTGTGAAGGGCCGCGGTGGCTCCCTCCTCCAGGAGAAGATGGTGGAGGGCGCCAGCCGCCGCTTCGTCGTCATAGTCGACGACTCCAAGCTCGTTCCGTGCCTCGGAGGCAGCGGCCTCGCCATCCCCGTGGAGGTCATCCCCTTCGGCTAGGCCCTCACTCTCCGCCGACTACAGAACCTCTTCGACGGCACGCCCGGCTTCAACCTCAAGCTCCGTACGGCTTCAATCAACGCCAAAGCTAGCGCCTTTACCGAAAAAGAATCCGAAATTGAGCCATTTGTGACGGATAACAAGAACTAAATCGTGGACCTGTTCTTCGAGGATGGAATCCACGGAGATCTACAGGCCATCAGCGATGACCTCCTGAGGATCACCGGCGTGGTCGAGCATGGAATGTTCCTCGGATTGGCGACGTCCGTGATCGTAGCCAGGAAGGATGGGGTGGTGTTGATGGACAAAGAGGCGAAGTCAAATGGTTTCTGAGAGGCATGTGATCGAGTTCAAAGCTAAATTATGTGTTGTTTCAAACATCATAAAGAAACCAGTTTTGACAGTATGGAAACATCAACTGTCTCCATTAAGCTTCGACTGCTAATTCAGTGATGGATAAACAATCAAGTTTCAGTAGATTTATTTTGGATTACAGCATTACAGATCTCTGTCTTGAACTGTCTTTTCTTTTCTTAGTTTTCTAAGTTGTGTATCAACTATCAAGTTTCAGAGATTGAAATGCAGTGGATAGCTATCAGGAAAATCTCAAAAAATAATAATCTCATTTAATCCTAGTAATATATCTAATCTGTGAAACACTTTCCTGTCTTTTTTACAAGTCCTCTGGTGTTTTCTTTTTCAGTCTTCTTCTGAAGAAGCAGCGTGAATTGGTTCTGGTTGATTTTGCTCGAGATTTTGACAAAGTCAACCCTCAATTCCCAGAGTCTACAATTTCATGAGCCCTTCTTTTTGAGAATAATGCTACGCTGTTCATCTGCAATGAAAAATCTATTCTCATGGAGTCAAATTAAATTATTGGGAGTAATCTGAAATTTAAAAAAAGGAAAATAAATATTCTTTCCAAAATCTCCTTGGTCTAAAAAAAAAGTCAAAAATTCCGCACATCTATTAAGGGAGTGCATTGAAAACTTAGTAAAGACTTGTATTTTTAAAATATATAATAAATTAACAGGAGACCTTTAAATAAAATTTTAAATTTCAATATCAAACCTTACCTTTGAGTATAGGAGTATAAATAATTTCAAAAAATAAAAAAAAATATAAATTTTAAAAATAAAAATTTCTATGTATATTAATAAATAAATAAATAATAATAATAATACTATGTATAGTTGGTTTTGTAATTGAGGGTAATACGGTAAAATATTAAACCAGGGTATTTATTAAAACCTTCAAACAAACAAGTTTTTATTGCATTACCTAGGTTGAACCAAACAACATTTGGTTATGTTTTATTCCCCATAACCTTGGTTATGTGATTACCTGGTAATCACATAACCAAGGTTATACATGATGACTTGAACCAAACGCACCCTAAGTGTTTCTATTTTTTTGCCATGGTTGAGGAGTTACTAGTTCCTTGGTACGCTCTGACTCATTCTTCCTTTAGTACCCATGATCGAATTTAATACGCTCTCAATATGAAATCCCTAAAGAATATCACATCAAGGTCTCGCAACCTGATGCTCATCTTCAACTTCCTCCTGATAACTATGTTACCTTCTTCAAAGACCAATTAGCGGTAGGCTTACATTTCCCTGTTCCTCCATTCTTGTCAGAAATAAGCTAGTATTTCGGTATCCCTTTACAATAATTTGCTCCAAATGCTTTTAGATATCTATGTGAATTATACATGTTATTCCGCCTTTTCAGTATCCCCCCTACTCCTCAAAACTTCTTCATATTTTTCTATCTCAAAAAATCAGAGTCGGGAGTATTCCTTTTTTTAGTCCCGTCCTAAGATAATGTTCTTCACAGACATGCCTTCTTCCAACAAGGGTTGGAAATCATGCTTCTTCTTTATAAAATTTCCTAGACCTGTTACATGGTCTACCGCATGACAATCTTCTTTCCCTCCTCTTCTTCATGTAAAAGCACTTCATCAACAGTCGACCTTCTCTAATTATTACAATAGATTACTTAGTCACCGCTTTTACATCCATAAATGACTATGTAATGATCTTCTATACCTTTTTGCCTGAGCCCTGTTAAAAAAAGATTGCAATGTTCCTTTGGTAAGTCTTTACACTTCAGCCATCACTCTTTTACTAACTAAAATACTCTTTTTATTTATTGTAGTGGATGCTGTATTTAGAGCTTTGGTTGACACGAAAATCTGCCTAGAAGAGGAGGCGTTACTGGCCAAGGAACGGGAGCTCAATGTAGAGCTTAACACCGCATCAACTCAAGCTTCTGATGCTCCTTTGCCTGAACTCTCTACCCAACCTACGCTCGCTTCTAGTTCTTACACCACCTCTAAGGAGACATCCACAAGTTTACCTCCTCTGCCGGAGGACGCCCCTTTGGAGCTACCAGAATAGGCATCGAAAACTACTCCTACCAGAAAATGCCCTGGGCGGAGGTTAACCTTAGCACCCCTCCCCAAGAAAAGGGTTATCTCTGTTCTTGAGGATATACCTGTAGGAGATATTCAACCCACTTCTCCTGAACCTACCCTATCTTCCTTATACCCTATGCTCGCTTCCCCACTTATTCAACCACCAGAAGATCCTCCCATTCAAAGTGTCAGTTTGGATCTTGAGTTCATGATGACCTTCCTAGAACCAATTCCTTTACCTAACCAAGGAACTCAGGGTCCTCCTATTCTTCTCTTCTCTCCTCCTTCACTTCACAGTTCTTTATCATCCTCCCCCACATCTTCTTCCACCCTTCCAATATTATTGGAGGGTTCTTTGACCACCGTTTGGGCAGAGGCCTACCAACAACTTGAAAAAGTCACCTCTGCTGAGTTGGATGATAAGTTTTCTTTCGAGGAAACTAAGGTAACATGCCCTTCGTCCCTTTATTTTTTCATTAATGCATTCTAACAATAACTTTCCTTTCTACAGTGGTGGGTCATTAATATGAGTGTGGACTGCCAATTATATGATTTGTCTCAAGAAAACAACACATTGAGGCAGCAAACCCTTGGAGCGTCCTCTTCTCATGCCTCTAGAGAATTAGTGGAGTTATCCAACCAGTTACAAGAGACCCGCAAACTTCTTGAGACAGAATCTAAAAACCTGAGTAAATGGAAAGCTTCTGTAGAGAAATTTGAGTCTCAAGTTAAATCAGACGCTAATCTTCACTCTGAATTATCATCCAAGCTAGATAAATATATCACCGAGAATGCTCAATTGTCCTCTCAGTTGCATGCACTAAAGGATGCTCATGCTTTAGAATTGGCTGCTAAAGACTCTGATTTGCGATATAAGGACTCTAAGATAAACCTTCTACATTCATCCTTAACCATAGCTCAAGCGAATATTTCCTCCAAACAGTTTGAATTGAAAGCCTCTCAGGATGCTCTGGCGGATTATCAGGCGGGTGAAGATGAATGATTTGAAAAGAGGAAAAGAATACTTTTAGCATCTCCTGAATTTAATGCTCCTATTGTTGCTTCGATTGGCAAAGATTTCACTCATGGGGCTGAGGGGGGGGGGATATAAAGCAACTAAAAGAAAAAGGACATATAATTTCTGATCCTCCAGCCAATTTCCTTGATCGTTGAAAATTGCTTGATATCATGGCCCCTGATTTATTTCCCAAGCTGATCTAGCTTTTGTTCTAGTTTTCAACATGCATTTGTAATGTAGAACAATTCTAAATATTAATCTTTTCTTATGGTGTTTTACCTATTCGCATAATTTTTTTTATCCTTATTTGCTGAGTATTCAGAGATTTGCATGACGTTATGTTAATTGTAGTTGATTTGGTTTCATTACTGAAGGGTTGAGTTATTATTTTTAATCAGAATTGGTATGTTTTAACATTCACTCGGATTTGTTTTATTGCCTTTAGGGTTATCATTTATCAATCTTCCTATAAGCAGATTATCCTTATTTTAATCTATACATTATTCCTTGATAATAATTTTTTGTTAGACTTTTATTGGTCGGGCAAGTTTACTTCTGTATTTAATTTCCATTGAACTTAATACTCAACCGACCTTTAATGACCGGTCAAGTTTAGATATATATGTACATATATCCTTAACTAACCTTTGGACTCGATCAACTAATAATCTTAAGACCCGATCAGTTGATACTGTCCCACCAAGTTTATACACACATATGCATATTTTGAACTAGCCTTAAGATTCGATCGATCGGTAATGGTTGACTGAGTTTATAATACAAGAAGCATATAATTTTTATTTTATGTAAATATTTAGTCTTTCTCAGGATCTTGAAACTTTTAAGTTTAACCTTGGTATTGGCTTTAAAATCTTGGGAACATAATCATTCGTATTGGTTATTAATACCATTTTCCTATTGGTGACATGTGTACCCATGACGTCTGGAATGTACCTATTTCATTATGTCCACCACCTTATCAATCCATCCAACGGCTCCTCTTTGACCCCGCTTTTTCCCTTACTTTGATCTAATGTTCCTTCTTAAAACACCATTTTCGATACCTTGCTAAGGTTTTTAAAGAGGAAAAAGAGGAAACTCTCTAACACTTCATCTTCTTCCTCTAGTGTGCATATTTCTTATTCTTCGCCTTCCACTAGTTGTTCTTCTTGTTCCCACTAATCCTTCAATGTCGACCCCCGATGAGTGGTACACTCAATGCTCCTCTAGATTTATAGTACAAGAGGTCTATGAGCTTCAATGGAACTATGGCTTTCCTCCGTACCTAGCCACCCCTACTTCCAAGGATCGTCCTCATCTTCCTTCTCCAGCGAGTGTAGCCATCTTCTGGGAACATGCCCTATGTGATTTCAAGTTTCCTATTCATCCCTTTTTTGTTGATGTTAATAGGTATTTTGACCTTCCCCTGAATCAACTCATCCCCCAATCATTCTCTATTATGGTTGGTTTTATTGTCGTTTCTCGTTTACTTGATTTTCCTTTATCTCCCCGACTATTCCACCATTTTTTCATTCCTCATCAAGTGGAAGATAGTGTTTTTAAGTTTCAATCATGCCCTAAAACCACTCTGTTCCATAAAATTCCCTCTCAAGGAGAATGGTGGGACAATTCTTTTTTTATGCATCTTCCTTCTCTCCCACCATATCCATAACCTAGCATCGAAACCTTTCTCCCATTCCCCAATTAGGCAATATTTCTGAAGATCCCGCTCTTCGCTCTTCCATGGGAAAATTAAAAGGAGTAAAGTTCAACCTACCTACCTTAATCGCCGAATGCTTATTGTTTATCTTTGGTCTTAGTCCAGTCGACATAGCTTTGGATGTTCCTTTTGGTAAGATTATTCTCCTTATGTATGCTTTTGATCATTTTCATATTATTTTTAACATGAATTTCTCTCTTTTCTAGCTGATGCTATCCTTCCTGCTTTCATATACAAGAATACTTGACTAACAAGGGCAATCTTGACTAGAATGGGGGAAGACTTACTAAGGGATCGTCGTCTTAATCACCCTTCCTCTTCTCTTGATTTATTATCTCCATCTGAGCAACCTCAGGAATCATCAAGCTCATCAGATCAGGAAGGTCCCTTCGTTGTGAAACGTAAAAAACCTCGTGCCTCCTCCCCATGTCCACTTGCTTCCACCATAACTACTTTTGAACAGATTCTTATTACTTCTTCCGAAATATCCTACACTAAAGGTAAGGAACTTGCCCCTTCTACACATACTCGTTCCAATTCTACACTAAGTATGATGAGGTCAGGGCTTCTCATTCCTATGTCTCTTGCTATTCCACCAGTTGTTCCTTCGATCGAGGAAGCACCAATTGTTCTTGTGGCTCCATTACCCCTTCTTCTTCTACCAAGCCCCGTGCCAAAAGAACTCCTTGCAGGAGGTTAATTACCTCCGGGCCTATTAGAACACCTACTGAACAAGATCCTTCATTAGCTAGCCTTTCATCTCCTGATCCATCTCCACAGGCTTCTGAACTTCCTCCTTCTTCTTATTCACCATTTATAGCTTCCACCAGTTTCTCTGCCCTCTTCAAACAATCTCATGGGCTATCATCCTAGCTTGGTCCGATTTCTACCCCTGTCTCATATGGGCTATCCAACTGAAGGGGTCATTAGGTGAATCCTAGTTACAATCACAGGCACATATGAAAAGAAGCACCGTATCTGAATGTGCCGATGATCATAGTCGTCAAGTTACTGCGATAAGTCTCCAACCAAACTTCCTTAGTTTGTAACTACAAAATGTAACCATATTGTTATTCTATTCAACTCTATACTTCAATCCTACATTTGGGTAAGCTAGTTGCAGATTTAGAAAGGACTAATCAAGCTTTAAAAGACAAAGAGGAGGAATTACAAGCTACTTCCAACCTCCCTAATAATGAACTCATTCAACTATGTGGCAAAGTGAATTCACAGACTGAGCTCAACGCTAGCATAGAAAAAGCCTTACAAGATTGTCGCCAGTTGCTACAATCGCAAGATGAAGAAAAGAGAAGCTTAGAACTACAATTACAAGGGCTTAATTCTCATCTTAATGTTGAAAAGACCTTAAAGGATAAAGCTCTCTCAGGCGTTGAACATAAAACTACTCTTTTAGACCAGCTACAATCATCATATAACTCGAGGTCTCCTGAGCTAGCCTTAGAATTAGCTTCTAAAGATTTTACCTTATTTCAGCAATAGGAAAGATTACGAGCCCAAGACTTGCAGATAAGCTCGCTTTTGAAAAAACTAGAGGATGCTAAGGTAGAAAAAGCTACCTTACAAGGAGAGAAGGATAACCTACAATCTAAATTTCAGACATATAAGGCAAGTGAAGAAGTGCGCTGGCAGAGCAAACGCATATCCTATTTAGATTCTCCTGGGTTTGGTGAAGAATATACTCCGTACATTGTAGGAACCCTTACCTATTCTGTTGAAGGGGAAATTCAACAATTACGAGGAGGGGGTTACCTGTTAAGAGAACCTCCTCCCTTGTTCGTAGATCACCGATGACTTAACCAGGAGCTTCCAAAAGACTTTCTAAGTAAATTTGAGTGAACTTGGGATCTTGTATCTATACTTTCTTATCATTTCATCACTACTGTATACTACTTGTTGTTTATCAAATGTTAATGAAAATTTACAATTACCTGTCTTTCTTTGTGTAGCTTCTTCTAACTTTAGAACCACCCAAGTATTTATATAGATTAACTCCTACAATATATTCACCACATATACCTTGCAGAAAAATCTCATAGAGAAATTATAATCAAAAGAAGTAGACCTCATAATCATCTCTTGAGTGATAGATAATGTTGAATGAATTTTTCCTGATGATCTTCGAGTTTTTATGATGGGCTAAATGCCTTGCTTGTAAAGAATCCCTGACTCGTCTAGTAGGCTGGTCGGGCATATATTCCCGAATAAGATAACTTATAAGTGATATACCGATCGGCCTTATATCATTGAACGAAGTGAGATAAAGTTAATATTCATAATCCATATACTTTGATTAACTTGCTGAGAGTTTAAAGTCTCTGGTTCCCCTAAAGGAAGCTTGTCCAATCACTCCTTAAGGTCCCCGATCGATTATATGATAGTTTAAAGTCTTTGGTTCCCCTTAAGGAAGCCTATCCAATCACTCTTTAAGGTCCCCGATCGACTGTATGATGGTTCTCGAACAAGATAACTTATAAGTGATAGGTCGGTCGGGCGTATATTCCCGAACAGGATAACTTATAAGTGATAGACCGATTGACTTTATGTCACTGAACAAAGTGAGATAAAGATAATATTCATAATCCATATACTTTGATTAACTTGCTGTGAGTTTAAAGTTTCCAGTTCCCCTTAAGGAAGCCTGTCCAGTCACTCCTTAAGGTCTCTGATCAATTGTATGATGGTTTAAAGTCTCTGCTTCCCCTTAAGGAAGCCTGTTCGGTCACTCCTTAAGGTCCCTGATCGACTAGATGGAGATTTAAAGTCTCCGGTTCCCCTTAAGGAAGTCTGTCTAGTCACTCCTTAAGGTCCCCGATCGACTAGATGGAGGTTTAAAGTCTCCGGTTCCCCTTAAGGAAGCTTGCCCGGTCACTCCTTAATGTCCCCGATCGACTAGATGGAGGTTTAAAACCTCTGATGCCCCTTAAGGAAGTCTGTCTCATCACTCCTTAAGGTTCCCGATCGACTGAATGATGGTTTAAAGTCTCCAGTTCCTCTTAAGGAAGCCTATCCCGTCACTCCTTAAGGTTCTCGATCGACTGGATGATGGTTTAAAGTCTCCGGTTCCCCTTAAGGATGTAACGACCCGGCCCCTCGGCCCCTTGGGTTGCCCAACTGGCAGCCCATTTGGCGGTCCCTTGGGCGGCCCAACTGGCGGCCCGACTGGCGACCCCTTATGTCGTCGACCGATGACCCTTGACCGTGTCATTACTCATTAGGTCTTTCCACCCCTGACCAGTGGATTTTTGCCTTCCCCAGGATTCGAGCTCTAGACCTCCAGGCTAAGTACTAGAGTTTATGAATCCTGGTAGCTAAGTGAGCAGCGTTCACTTGGCTACCAGGATTCATAAACTCTAGTACTTAGCCTGGAGGTCTAGAGCTCGAATCCTGGGGAAGGCAAAAATCCACTGGTCAGGGGTGGAAAGACCTAATGAGTAATGGCACGGCCAAGGGTCGTCGGTCGACGACATAAGGGGTCGCCAGTCGGACCGCCAGTTGGGCCACCAGTTGGGCCGCCCAAGGGGCCGAGGGGCCGGGTCGTTACAATAAAAAGGCGCCTTTTTTATTGTAATGACCCGACCCCTCGGCCCCTTGGGCGGCCCAACTGGCGGCCCATTTGGCGGTCCCTTGGGCGGCCTAACTGGCGACCCCTTATGTCGTCGACCGACGACCCTCGGCCGTGCCGTTACTCACTAGGTCTTCCCACCCCTGGTCAGTGAATTTTTGCCTTCCCGAGGATTCGAACTCTAGACCTCCAGGTTAAGTACTAGAGTTTATGAATCTTGGTAGCCAAGTGAGCGCCAATAAATTATCACGCCCCGGGGGAGTCCCTGTCCGAAGAAATTTCGGCAGCATCTCCTCTGTACGACTGACAATCTGAAACTTTATACATTGCCTCCAGGGCCACATATACATCGGCCAACACGGCTGGAACAATAATAATAATAAGATACAACACATAGACATCCACACAGTTTAATAGTTAACAAACTAGAACAGTAATAAGAAGACTCAAAAATAACCCTACTCAACTACACTCATAAAACTTAAATTCGATGATAAAATCAACTCATCTCTTCTGCCGTCTAGGCAGGCATGTAGTAAAACATATCCAAACCAGATCCATCGACAAATAAAAATCCATACAAGATCCAAAGTATCAAAACAGAACAAGTCTAAACATAGTCTAATAAAGAAAAACCAAAAGACCAACAAACGTCCTCGTGGACAGCAGGGGACTAGCGACTAGAACTTCTCCGTACAGCCTCAACCTGAAATGGTAATATCAACGGGGTGAGTCAACTCCTCAGCAGGTAATATTGACATGCATAGTAAGAAAATAACTGTAATGACCCGCCTCCTACTGACTAGGCTGTGAGGCCGATCGTTACGTTATGCTGTGCTAAATTACTATTGCGAAAAATCTGGATTGATTAAAATTTTGCTAAACTGATTACTGGGAAATCTGAACTTAATATTCTAGGTGTACCTAGGAGTTGTACACATGCTAGGGAAGATAATCTATGCCTCTCGGATGTCCTGCTAGCTGTAATCAGGCATTTCAATCGATCCATGGATCAATTGGGCTGTCGGATCGATCTCGTGATCGATCCAGCTTGATACTGGCACGGAAGAAGGACTCTGGATCGGTCGGCTGACCGATCCGTGGCACGGAGCATATCAATCTGAACTCAATTGCTTCTGTATGCGTCTGGATCGGTCTACCGACCGATCCAGGAGCACACTGATCGGTCGGTAGACCGATCCAGTGGCTCACTGATCGGTCGGCTGACCGATCAGTGAGCTTCTGTGCTCTCTGCTCGTATCTAGATCGGTCGGCTGACTGATCCATAAACTCTCTGTTCGCACACTGATCGGTCAGCTGACCGATCCAGTGGCTCACCCCACTTCCGATCGGTCTGTAGACCGATCTGGGTCTCTGATTTCGAATCAGAGCCCCTGATTTCAGCACTTGTTCATGCCAAAATCTCACATTTCACTTATACAATCCATAGAATATATTCTAATGACATAAAGCTAGCATTCTAAACTGGATATAAAGCATGGTTTACTAGTTCGTAGCATTTAACAATTAAAAGTGCATGACAATAGAAATACTAAAGGTTTAATTGTTTAAGCTTGCTAGATCCCCTAAGGATCTTTTATTCCAAGTTCCTGCCACACACACCATCTCTGCATTGAACTCCAGCTTCCTCTGCTAATCCATTTTCCCTTTACCTTTATCTGTAGTATAAGGAAAAAGTATCTGTAAGCTTAAGGCTTAGTAAGAAACCATCTACCTCACTAAAACATGCAACGATGCAAACATGTTTTAAAGAATGCTATTTAAAAACATGAACTGAGTTTGTTAAAGCATGGCATACTGAAATCACATGGCATAAACACTGAAACATAGCATGCATAATAAATCTAAGCATGGAGCTAACTCATAGTATCAACTAGGAGAACTAACTGAAACTGTAACTGAAACTGAGCTAAAACTGAGCTAGTGCTGAACTTAAACTATAATCACATAATTAGGTTATGAATTTGAAAGCTATTATCATAATAAGTGAAAATACATAATCGTGTTGCTAATGGGCCCGGCAACTGTACTTGCTGTGCGCGCATCCCTAACTAGACCCGGGTTTGCAAGTCCCGCATTTAGTAGGGTTTACTAGGTTATCTAAACCTAGGGACCGACTATGGGAGCCCAACCCAATGGATATCTAATCCAGTATAGTGCCACTGAAAAATAAAATACAGAATATAGCTACTAATTTCTTATTTTGCTGTTTCTAAGTTATCTGAACCTAGAGCTAGGTTATCTAAACCTAGAGGCGACTGTGGGAGCCTACCCATTGGACCGTAGTCCCATGTAAGCTGAAACTAGACTAATATACTGATTTAAATGCTACTAATGCATTTAACTGAGCTGTTAAAAATATCTGAGGTAGTATTTAGCTACACTAATCATTTTGTCGAACACTTGGTGTGCTTCAACTCTCCCCTCTAATAGGGAGACCACTTCTAGGCACCCGACAATATCTAGAGCCTCCAACTGAAGGAGAACAACGTGTCTGGCCCATCTAGAGGTGCTCAACTAGATTCCTAATCTGTGAGGAGGGTTTAAACACACCCTAAGTGCCGAAAAATTTGCGTATAGCTAAACTAAAGGCATGCAATCAAACGAAAGCTACTTATACTGCAGGTGAGGGGTTTCTTACCTCGTACGCTAATTTCCTTACAATTCTATTCGCTAGAATTCCGGTGGAGACGACCCCTTCGACAATCTTCTCGCGTCTATGCGTTCCTCTCGCGAAGAAGAGCGTCCTTGTGCCGGAGTTGTCGCCGGAAGATGACCTTGGGGCCCTAGGGAGGGAACCCTAGGGTTGGTTTGTGGTTGGCGCCGAGAGAAGGAGGAGGAGAAGGGATCGGCGGAATTAGGGTGAGGGAGGAGAAAAGTCACGTTAACCAAAAATATAACTCTTCACCTAATTATTTCCTATTTATATTAAGTGATAATTCCGGCCCAACTCCAACTTAAATATATATGTTTCCCTTTCTTTTCAGCACGGCCCTGCTGGGTTCAACTGGTTACTAAAATTATCCGTAAACCATAGGTCTCGGGTTCAATTCCAGCTTAGACCGTTTTCGTTTTCTATTTATTTTTGCTACTTCCGCTAATCTAAAAATTCCATAAAAATATCCTAAAATTCCATAAAAATCATAGAATGTTTCTAAAATAGTTTTGAGAATTTTCAGGCGTTACAATAATAACTAGCAGTAATCATGCGTACAGTCTCCTGATATAAGAAAGATAAAAATGCAACTGAGTAAACAGGAGAAAAACTGTACTAACCAGGATCTGGGAGTAAGTATAACAAGATCGTCAGACCGAGAGTGTCATAATCCTGTATACATGTCAATCATATGCATCCATCCAAATGTAGTAAATAAATGCAGTAAACACAAGCAATAAATGCATCATGCATATGATGCCAATGACATATCCTGGTCACCCCTACTGCCAGTCAGCCATCTCACACACGATGGTGAGTCCGAGTGGGTAGGGTTGTGACAACCGTGCACTCTGTCATCACTTCTCCTGATGAGTGACCGAGTGGACGGGATGCTGTCGGAGTACACCTATCCTCCTACCCCAAATCATAAGTGGGGGAGTACAATGCTCTCATCTCCCGGTACACGATGATGGGGAGGGATCCCGGCGTGCTACCACGCTGCAGTCACTCTACCCATGAGCGTCCCAACGGAGCACCACCAAACAAAACTGACGTGCTACCACGCTGCGTCGCGCTACCCATGAGCGGATCAGCGGAGTACCGATAGAGATGAAATTGGCGATGTGCTCAACAATAATGGAGCAGACTATCGCGCAGCATGCAATCATGCGAATGGTGCATGACACTAAGCATGGCAAAATCTTGAACAGTATAGCAATATCCATATATATATAAAATGTCTACCATAGGACAATGAACCAAATCAAAGGTACACAGATCAGATAAGATATAAAAACCTAGATCTTGAATATAATAAACGCATGGTTGTGTCACTACCCTTATAAGCATGTATAATCAGGTAGGTACTAACATGAAGTGCATAACAAATAAATAAAACAAGCATGTAACAGATCGGGTAGTGACCAACCGAAGTAGATAAGGATCATAATCATTATTATTTGTTAAAAACACTACTATGCATATCAAATGACATAAAGTCAAAGTACTCGCCTCCAATAGAAAGGATCGATCCGGTTCGAATCTGACGTCGAGATACTTGTCTTGCGTCAAAGTCCTGTGTCACCAATAAATAAATATTTTATTTAGCTACACTCCTATAAATAGATAAATAAAAATCTCTTACACTAAATTAGGGCAAAACTCTAATCAACAATAACATCATCCTAATCAACAATCCAACTCATACCAAATTCAACCCAACTTCGATCGTGGTATTGCTGTCGAGGAATAAATGGCTATCCGGAGGTAGCTCTTGCCGAAGATCTATGGATGATGCTACTGTGAAGTTACTACAAACAACCCCAGTTAGCACCAACAATTCTTACTAGAATTAAGCCCCAAAACACTACAACCTTACCTAAATCCGAAGCCTCAGCAGGTGTTCCACCGTTGGACAACTTGCTGCTAAACGAAGTAATTAGTTCTAGGAGAAATTGTTGCCAAAACTCGCCACTAGATCCCAGTGAACCGGCTTAGCTCACAGGGAAGAAACTGCTGCTGGGGTGGAGAGACGGTAGTAGCGTAGGGAAACTCGGGAACGCTGAGGTCGGCTGGTGGGAGGGACTCGGCTGCCGACGAGAAGGAGGCGTCGGCTGGAGAACTAGTGTAGAGGAACGGAGACCCTCGGTTGGCTCTCGTCGGCCGACGAAGATAGCGTCGACAGAAGAGAGGAGAAGGGAGTCTTCGGCGTCGGCGGTGGTGGAGACAGCTAGGGCACGGGTAATTGATAAGCTATGAATTGACATATTAATTTTGGATTAGTATTTGGTGTTCTTTTTATATTTGCACATGTTTAATTCCAATTTTGATCATATTTCCCCAAATAAGGTTTTTATGAGCTTTATGATGTTTTTCCATCTTATGCATGATTTATTCCTCATTTTGTGAATTTGGTCTTGTAGGGTACAAATGGACTCATGATTCAAGTGGAGGCTTGGTTCACTCAACCAAATGGAGTAGTGCAAGACCACCTTTGGGCTCAATTAAACCTGGATTCCAATGGATTTCAAGGAGCTTAAACCCAAGCTAGATCACACATGAGCCTTACACTAACTTAGGGTTTAATTAGCCAAAACCCTAGGTATATAAGGGAAATTTTGGCACGGTGAACAGTGAGCTCGCGCTACTGTTCATCGTGCCAGTTTCTTGACGGCACAGACGCGGCTCCCTCCCTTCATCCAGATCCGAGATTCAGCTAGTCCTCATCGGCGTGGTGTTCCTGAGCTGTCGGCGATCAGATTCTGACCATCAGGCGTCGTCGGCGAGTTGATTTTTCAGCCGCAGCACTGTAGCAGAGAGTCGTGATTTTTCATCCCTCGTCGGCTGCGGTCCTTCGATTTGGGTTCCGTTCATCCACAGAGTCTAAGGCGGTGTTCCTCCGGAGGCTCTGGTCCAATCCCGACACCAAACCATCAATCGTAGCTTCCATTTCAGCCTCGCGATTCCTTTTCCAGGCGACGCTGCAGAGTTTCAGCTCGTTGACGATTTCTGTGAGCACTCGAGTAAATCTGAGTTTAGCCAGTAGCTGGGAGACTCCATTCTGATACCGTTGGAGTGTTCTCTGTGGTTCTTTGTGCGGTGGCAAGGAGAAGACAAGTTTGGTCCGAGATTTGTGTGTAGGGATGTTAAGCTTTACTGCAGTTTGTTTCTTAGCTTAGGTTTTCTTGTTTCTGCACTTTTGTTTCTGAATCTGATAGTTTATAGATTAGATTTATTTGCAGTTTCAATTGCTAAACGAATCTGTTCTTGCTTGTGTTCTGTTTCTGTATTCTTTTCTTCCTAGTTCTGATTTCGGGTTCTGTTTAGCACAACAAGTTCTGCTGTGTTTTTGTTTAAGCTGTTCATTAGTTTATAAGTAAGTTTCATAAATGAATAATTAGTGTCTAGTGTGACTAGTTAGATGTGTGACAAATTTTCATTGAGTTCTGTTTGGCAATGTACAGAGTTGAAATTATGCATTTTGGTTGGCAGTAGCTAAGTGGATTTAGTCTCGAATTTCCTTTTTGGTATTCTAAGATTAATTCTCTAGTTTTGTTTAAGATGAATCCAGAATGTGCAGGTTTCAATTATTTCAGCTAGTGTGAATTCATAAAGTGAAGTGTGGTTTAAGTGTTTGATTTCTTGTTGGATTGAAAGTTATTTCTGCAGTAGGTAATTACTTTGTTAGTACGTTTAATTTTGTTCTCACTTTACATTTTAATACTAAAACCCCAATTCATAAATTGAAAACCCAAAAAGATGAGTTTCTAATCCGAAACAACATGATGCTAGCATAATCCTCGGAAAATTCGACTCGGGCCTTATACTAAAACATTGCTTGTGTAGTTGTGGATTTTCGATCTTAACATTAATTTGGGAGTTTATTTGTGACATCAATTTAGATAGCTACCAAATTTTGGCGCCGTTGCCGGGGAACTCTTTAAACTTTGCTTGCTTTGTTTGTTTGTTTTGGATTGTGAATAATTTTCTTAGCTTTAGTTTGCTGATTTTTCTGATTTCATTGAATATCTACTGAATTTTGATTGTTTATTGGCTTGCATGACTAGGTCTTCCTTTGCAACATTGCTTGAACTTGACCCGGAGATTGAGAGAACCTTTTGGGCTTTAAGAAGACAAGCTAGGTCTGCAGCAACTCGTGAAAGCAGAATTTCAGAGATGGATAATTAGATAACAGAAGGGGATCGAACTATGAAAGAGCTTGCAGCACCAGATGTGGCTTATAAGTACTCATGCATCACTTATCCAGATTTGGCAGGAGATTTTGAACTTAGATCAGGACTTATTCATCTGCTTCCCAAATTTCAAGGCTTATCAGGAGAGGATCCTAACCACCATCTACATGAATTCCATGTGGTTTGTTCAACCATGAAGCCACAGGGGATTTCAGAAGAAGACATTAAGTTGAGGGCTTTTCCATTCTCTTTGACGGGAGCAGCTAAAGACTGGTTATATTGCCTTCCAGCTGGATACATTACAAGTTGGATTGATATGAAGAGAGCTTTTTTGGAGAAATTTTTCCCAGCTTTTAGGACTGTAACTATTAGGAAGAGCATTTGTGGTATTAAGCAAGTAGTGGGAGAGACTCTTTATGATTATTGGGAGAGATTCAAGAAGCTGTGTTCGAGTTGTCCACAACATCAAATTAGTGACCAGCTTCTTGTTCAATATTTTTATGAGGGTCTACTTCCCATGGATAGGAGCATGATAGATGCAGCAGCTGGAGGAGCCTTGGTGAATAAGACTCCAAATCAAGCAAGAGAGTTAATTTCAAATATGGCGGAAAACTCACAGCAATTTGGGAGTAGAGCTCTTGGTACTAGAGTGGTTAATGAAACTCATTTGGTTTCAACTGAGCAACAAGAAATTAGAAACAATTTGCAAAAATTGACTTCTTTAGTGAAGCAAATGGCGTTACAAAATTCGAGTCATGTTTCAAATTTTCCTTTACCAATGATGAAGTTGTGTGGAATTTATTCAAGCCAAGATCACTCTTCGGATCATTGTCCTAATCTACATCAAGATGAATCTGTAACGACCCGCCTCCTACTAGCTAGGCTGCGAAGCCGATCGCTACATTATGCTGTGCTGGACTATTAATGCGGAATGAAAACTGGCTAATTTAAAATTTTACTGAACTAAATGCTGTAAAGTTTAACTTAGTGTTCTGAATGTACCTAGGAGTTGTACACATGCTAGGGGAGGTGTTTACAACTGATAATAAACTTCGGATCGATCCACAGACCGATCTACTGATACTGGCACGGTAGGAAACTCCGAATCATTCAACCGACCGATCCATAAACTACACTGCAATCCTGTACGCTGCTGGATCGGTCTGCCGACCGATCTAGCTAGTCCCTGATCGGTCAATGAGACCGATCAGTGGCTTACTGATCGGTCTGCTGACCGATCAGTGAGCCATTTTTTTCACGACCCAGCTCCTGATCGATCCACGGATCGATCAGGGAACGAACAAAAAGCTTCTGTTCGCAGAAACCAGGTCCCTGATCGGTCTACCAACCGATCAGAGACTCCCTGATCGGTCTGCTGACCGATCAGGGGTTTCTGATTTCGTATCAGGCCCCTGATATCAGCACTGATGCGTGCCAAAGTCATTACACAACACTATAAAAGCTAAGAGAAACATTCTACTAGGTAATAGTTAACATACTAAACATGATTAAGGCATAGAATACTAATTCATGGCATGTAAACATATAGAAACCAAAACTAACAAGGTTTTAAACTGTTCTCTTGCTAACTAACAGAAACATAAGATAACGCTTGCTATAAGTACTAATGCATACTGAACACGTTCTAATACATAGTAAAATAAAACTAGATCCCTAGGATCTTTATTCCAGTTCCTTCCACACACATCTTGATCTGCATTGACTTCCAGCCTCCACTGCTAGTCCATTTTCCTTTTATCTGTATCTGCAGTATAAGGAAAATAGTATCTGTAAGCTAAAAAGCTTAGTAAGAAACCATCTACCTCACTTATACATGCATACGATGCAAATATGATTTTAAATCATGCTGTTTGAAAGGATATGCTAAGTATACTGAATAAACTAAACATGACATGGCATATAAGCATACAATCATGGCATATCTAAAGCTGAACATGATATCAATCACATGGTATCAATGAAGAACTAAGCTGATACTAAAAACTGAGCTAAGCTAATACTGAGCTACTGCTAGGACTGTACTGAATTCACGAACTAATTTGTGAAAGGTTGAAAACCATATACATATAGTAAGTAAAAATACTAAACATACTGCTGATGGGCCCTGACAACTGTACTTGCTGTGCGCGCATCCCTAACTAGACCCGGGATTGCAAGTTCCGAATCTAGTAGGGTTTACTAGGTTAGCTAAACCTAGGGACGACTATGGGAGCCCAACCCAATGGATATCTAATCCAGTACAGTGCCACTGAAAAGTAAAATACTGAAATAGCTAATACTATTTTGCTGAATCTAGGTTATCTGAACCTAGAACTAGGTTGTCTGAACCTAGAGGTGACTGTGGGAGCCCACCCATTTGGACATCTAGTCTTGTAAAAGCTGAAATAAAAACTGATCATGCTAATTAACATGTTCTATGGCATTTAACTAAATGCCCACTGTATCATAAGGCTGTGCTAGGCATTTTGTCGAGCATTTGGCGCTCTCTAACTCTCCTCTCGATCAGGGAGACCCCCTCTAGGCACCCAGCAGCGTCTAAACCCCTATCTACAGAGGATAGACGTGCTCGGCCCATCTAGAGATGCTCACTAATCCCTAAATCTGTGAGAAGAGTTAAAATACACATTATATGCTGACAAAATTCAATAAAACTAATCTAATGCATAAAAGAAAACACGCGAGAGCTACTTATACTGCAGGTGAGGGGTTTCTTACCTTGTGTGCTAGATTTCTTACAAATCTAATCGCTAGAAATTCCGGTGGAGACGACTTCTCGACGATTCGCTCGCGTCCACGTGCTCTACTCGCGGAGGGGAACGTCCTTGTGCTGAAATCGTTGCTGGAAAGTGACCTTGGGACCCTAGGGATGGAACCCTAGTTCTTCCCTTGTTGTGGCGCCGAGAGAAGGCGAGGGGAGAGGGGTTGGCGTTGGCGTGAGGGTTTTGGAGAGGGGTTGCCGAACCAAGTTCTAAAAATAAACCCAACCCCAACTGAAATTTCCTATTTATACTAAGTAATTAATTCAGCCAAACCAATTATAAATATAATTGATTCCCTTTCCTTTCAGTACGGCCCTGCTGGATTCACCGGTTACTAAGGCTAACTAAAGGTTTAGTGGACCCGAGAGGTCCCGGGTTCGATTCCCGCTTAAGCCATTTTACTTTTCTAATAATTTTTGCTACTTCCGCTACTCGAAAAATTTCGGAAAAATATCTAATAATTCCAGAAAAATCATAGAATATTCCTAAAATAGTTTTGAGAATTTTCGGGCGTTACAATCCCCCATACCTTATAAAAAGTTCGTCCTCGAACTTAGAATAATTCTGGGTACTTCTGTCTCATGCTGGCTTCTGTCTCCCAAGTTGCCTCTTCTGCTGTGTGACTGTGCCAAATGACTTTGACTAATGGTACTTCCTTGTTCCGTAATTTCTTAACTGCTCGGTCTATTATCTGAATAGGCCGACTATCATAGCTGAGGTCTTCGCGGATCTGTACCGACTGGGGCTCAATCACCTGGGTGGCATCTGAGGTATGCTTCTTCAGCATAGAGACATGAAATACGTTGTGGATAGCTGACATTTCCTGGGGTAGCTCTAGCTCATATGCTACCTTGCCCACTCTTCTGCTGATAAGGTATGGTCCCACATATCTGGGACTAAGTTTGCCATTCTTCCCAAAACGCATCACTCCCTTCATGGGAGCTACTATGAGGAACACTATATCCCCGACTGAAAACTCTAAGGGTCTGCGCCGTGTATCAGCATAGCTTTTCTGGCGGCTCTGAGCTGTCTCTATCCTCTGGCGGATCTGCTGTATAGCTGCTGTGGTATCTGCTACTAGATCTGTCTGAAGTTCTAGTTCTTTCTATTCACCACTCTTATACCAGCAGATTGGAGATCTACACCTCCGCCCATAGAGAGCCTCGTAAGGTGCCATGCCGATAGTGGCCTGATAGCTGTTGTTGTATGCAAATTCTGCTAAGCTCAGATATTTGCACCAACTTCCCTTGAAGTCTAGGGCACATGCTCGGAGCATATCTTCGAGTACCTGATTTACTCGCTCCGTCTGACCATCTGTCTGAGGATGGAATGCTGTGCTGAACTTTAACTTAGTGCCCAACGCTGACTGTACACACTCCCAGAAGTGTGATATGAATCTGCTATCTCTGTCTGAAATGATGGTTCGTGGGACTCCATGTAGTCTGACGATCTCCTGGAGATACAACTGAGCTAGCTTCTCCATGGAGTAGGATATCTTGATAGCTAAGAAGTGGGCTGATTTAGTCAACCTGTCGACTATTACCCAGATGGCGTCGTGGTTCTGGGCAGTCCCACTATGAAATCCATAGAGATATCCTCCCACTTCCATTCTGGAATCTGTATAGGCTGCAGAACTCCTCCTGGTCGCTGATGTTCTGCCTTGACCCTCTGACAGGTGAGGCAGATGCTAACATATCTGGCGATGTCTCGCTTCATCCCGGGCCACCAAAACTGGTTCTTCAGGTCTTGATACATTTTGGTGGAACCTGGATGCATCGCATAGGGAGTCTTGTGAGCCTCATCTAAAATCTGTCTCCGTAGCTCCTCCTGATCTGGAACACAGAGTCTGTCACCAAAATACAACACCCCGCTATTGGACACTCTGAATTCTCTACTTTCTGATTCTGCTAGTCCTTGCTTGATTTTCTGAATTTCAGGGTCCTGCTCCTGAGCTGACTGAATATCACCAAGCAAGGTAGACTCTAAGGTCATAGTAGAGAGCTGTCCAACGATGAGTTCGAGACCGAAATCTACGATCTCCTTCTGTAGGGGCGGTGACATGGCTGTAAGAGATAATAAGGTAGCACTGGATTTTCTGCTAAGTGCGTCAGCTACCTTATTGGCTTTCCCTGGATGGTAGAGGATGTCTATATCGTAGTCTTTGACCAGCTCAAGCCATCTCAGACTGCCGCATGTTCGGATCCTTCGAGTGAAGAAGTACTTCGACTGGATGATCCAGATACACTCTGCACCGAGCTCCATATAAGTAATGTCTCCAAATTTTGAGAGCGAACACTACTGCTGCAAGCTCAAGGTCATGAATAGGGTAATTCTTCTCATAATCCTTGAGTTGTCCGGAGGCATAGGCGATCACCTTGCCGTTTTGCATCAAGCTTGCTCCTAGTCCCAACTTAGAGGCATCACTATAGATGTCAAAGTTGTTGGTGTTGTCCGGTAGAGCCAAAATAAGAGCACCGTCAATCTCCTTTTAGCTCACAAGCCGTTCTCACATCCTCCATCGAAATTTCTGCTCTTTCCGGTAAGAGCCGCTGGGGAGGCTATCCCGAGAAGTCCTCTACAAACTTTCTGTAATATCCTGCTAATCCCAGATAATTTCACCGGTGTTCTTAGGTCTCTTCGTTACTTATCGCTTCTATCTTGTTGGGATCTACCATAATACCATCCTTTGAGATGATGTGACCCAGGACACTGATCTAGCCAAAATTCACATTTCGTGAACTTGGCGTATAGCTGGTTCTGCTGAAGGGTCTGCAATACTTGTTTCAGGTGCTCTGAGTGTTCTTCCCGAGTTCCCGAGTAGATAAGAATGTCATCGATAAACACAATAACAAACTTATCTAAATACTCCTGAATACTCTATTCATGAGATCCATGAATGTAGCCGGAGCATTGGTCACGCCTAAAGGGCATGACTACGAACTCAGAGTGTCCGTATCTGGTTCTCAATGCTGTCTTGGGTATATCCCTTCTTTAACCTTTACCCGATGATAACCTGATCTGAGATCTATCTTAGAGAACACCGCTGCTCCACCTGGTCGAACATGTCATCGATTCGGGAAGGGGATACCTGTTCGTGACTTGGTTCAAGGCACGGTAGTCTATGCATAACGCATGCTTCCATCCTTCTTCTTCACGAACAATACAGCGCTCCCCATGAATGACTGGGCAGATGAAACCCTTGTCAAGCAGCTCCTAGTTCCTTCAGTTCTGCTAGAGCCATGCGATAAGGCGCTTTGGAGATTGGTACCGGAATGAGCTCTATCTCAAAGTCAATCTCCCGTCTGGTGCTAAGCCTGGTAACTCTTGAAGACTGCTGGGTAGTCACATTCGACTCGAACCTCTCTAGCTTCTGGTTCTTGTCCTGGCTGGCATTGACTACGTGTGCTAGGAATCATGTACATCCCGAATCCAAGAGCTTCGTGCTTTCAGCTGAGAGAAACTTCTTGGCCTTTCTCTTTGGTTCCCCGTCAGATTCAAATTGCACCGCCGCTTCAGGTTGGAAGATGAATTTCTGTTTACGCTCTATGGTAGCACCGTATCGATCGTAAAGTCCATTCCAAAGATAACGTCATAGTCGGTCATCTCTAGCACTATCGATCACAAAAGAGCTATCGTCTGCTATAATGACCGCACCGCCTCGAGCCAAGGCGTGATGCCATGATCTCTCCGAAGGTAATGCCAAAACCACCACCGAGTACCTCCGAGGGTATTTCTAATTTTTCGGAGAACATCCCGGCTATATATGAATGGGTTGCCCCAAGATCAAACAGAACAAAGAGCACTATATCAGAAATGCTAATCTAACTCGTGACAACCGCCGAGGCATTGGCTACGTTCTCTCCGGTGAGTGAGTAGATCCTCGATTCGCCATCGCGAGGGGCTTCTAATCTGCCCGGGCCGATAAGTGGACCTTCTAGAGCGGCCTGCATCTGATATAAGCTGGCTGGCTTGCATACTGAATCTGCTGTGGCTGAGGAAGACCGGTCTTGTTCGGGCACTGCTTGGCCATGTGCCCTTCTTGTCCACATTCAAAGCATCCTCGTGTGCCCTTGCGACAAACCCCTGGGTGGAATTTCCCACAAGTAGCACACTTTGGATAACTGGGTCGCTTGCTAGATGGTCCTCCTTTTGGGTCACTTCCTGATTTGCGCTTGCTGTTGGAGTTCCCTTTCCAGTTAGAGCTGTGGCCTTGCTGTTTTTGAGTGTGAGAGTTTCCTTGGCCTTTGGACTCTGAGGAGACTTGCTTCTGCTGCTTTATGCTGGTAATGCTCTGTGGTCAAGGCACCGCTCACTAACTCTTCCGTGGTTTGTGGCCTATGTATGCCACCAGCCACGTCATCGCTATCTCCGGCCTCGCATCTTGAGCATCAACCGGATTCGTTCCTTCTCCAGGCCGACTAGCTCGGGCATAGACGAGCCAACTGTTGAATTTCTTCACGCCTTAATCGAAAGGTTGCCCGACGAAACTCGGAACTCGTCGAGTGGCGGTTTGTAACCAGATGTGAAAGAACCTCAAGAATTCCTTCTCAAGTCACCCATGACATCCGGTTCATCGGGCGCCATTCGATTCTTTCCCACCACATGCGCGCCTCTGTCAGGCATAAGGAGGCACACTTCACCTTCTCGTGTTCGGGCCAGTCCGAAGCTCCATCGTGTTCTAGTGTTTTGAACCAGGCTTGTGCATCCCATGGTTCACTAGTGCCCGAGAAGTTCTCTCGCTTGACTCACGCCACCGGATCGATAGGCTTCCTTTCTTGGCTCACCACTGGGACCGCCGCCGGTATCGATGCCGGGCGTCAGAGGGTCGGCCGGTGGAACCTCTGAGTCGTCAGATTTGGTTTCGGGGTGACTGTGGGGGGTATTCTGCTGATTAGCCCTGAGGGTGGCTATCTCCTGTTGCTGTTCAGCTAGCTGCTGCTGTAACTGAGCCACTAGCGCTGTAAGGTCTGGGGAGGCACTGAACTGCTTGCCTCATGCTGGGGCTTAGTAGCTGGTGTCCTTCTAGCTGGGCGTCCTCGTGCCATTTCTAAAGACATAGAGGACAGGACATGCATAACTAATACAATTATAATTGTATAACTATTGCTATCATGTTATATACTATCACATACTAACATGCATCAATTATTTATAAACATGAGCTATAACAAGAAAGCAAGAAACATAAATAAAGCAGAGGTATTCTTACTTGGAAGCTGCAGGTTCAATGCTGATGTGTGTGTAGGAAGTATGGAACACTGCTCTGATACCACTCTGTAACGACCCGCCTCCTACTAGCTAGGCTGCGAAGCCGATCGCTACATTATGCTGTGCTGGACTATTAATGCGGAATGAAAACTGGCTAATTTAAAATTTTACTGAACTAAATGCTGTAAAGTTTAACTTAGTGTTCTGGGTGTACCTAGGAGTTGTACACATGCTAGGGGAGGTGTTTACAACTGATAATAAACTTCGGATCGATCCACAGACCGATCTACTGATACTGGCACGGTAGGAAACTCCGGATCGTTCAACCGACCGATCCATAAACTACACTGCAATCCTGTACGCTGCTGGATCGGTCTGCCGACCGATCCAGCTGGTCCCTGATCGGTCAATGAGACCGATCAATGGCTTACTGATCGGTCTGCTGACCGATCAGTGAGCCATTTTTTTCGCGACCCAGCTCCTGATCGATCCACGGATCGATCAGGGAACGAACAGAAAGCTTCTGTTCGCATAAACCAGGTCCCTGATCGGTCTACCGACCAATCAGAGACTTCCTGATCGGTCTGCTGACCGATCAGGGGTTTCTGATTTCGTATCAGGCCCCTGATATCAGCACTGATGCGTGCCAAAGTCATTACACAACACTATAAAAGCTAAGAGAAACATTCTACTAGGTAATGGCTAACATACTAAACATGATTAAGGCATAGAATACTAATTCATGGCATATAAACATATGGAAACCAAAACTAACAAGGTTTTAAACTGTTCTCTTGCTAACTAACAGAAACATAAGATAACGCTTGCTATAAGTACTAATGCATACTGAACACGTTCTAATGCATAGTAAAATAAAACTAGATCCCTAGGATCTTTATTCCAGTTCCTTCCACACACATCTTGATCTGCATTGACCTCCAGCCTCCACTGCTAGTCCATTTTCCTTTTATCTGTATCTGCAGTATAAGGAAAATAGTATCTGTAAGCTAAAAAGCTTAGTAAGAAACCATCTACCTCACTAAAACATGCATACGATGCAAATATGATTTTAAATCATGCTGTTTGAAAGGATATGCTAAGTATATTGAATAAACTAAACATGGCATGACATATAAGCATACAATCATGGCATATCTAAAGCTGAACATGATATCAATCACATGGTATCAATGAAGAACTAAGCTACTAAAACTGAGCTACTGCTAGGACTGTATCAATTCACGAACTAATTTGTGAAAGGTTGAAAACCATATACATATAGTAAGTGAAAATACTAAACATGTTGCTGATGGGCCCGGCAACTGTACGTGCTAACTAGACCCGGGATTGCAAGTTCCGAATCTAGTAGGGTTTACTAGGTTAGCTAAACCTAGGGACGACTATGGGAGCCCAACCCAATGGATATCTAATCCAGTACAGTGCCACTGAAAAGTAAAATACTGAAATAGCTAATACTATTTTGCTGAATCTAAGTTATCTAAACCTAGAACTAGGTTGTCTGAACCTAGAGGTGACTGTGGGAGCCCACCCATTTGGACATCTAGTCTCGTAAAAGCTGAAATAAAAACTGATCATGCTAATTAACATGTTCTATGACATTTAACTAAATGCCCACTGTATCATAAGGTTGTGCTAGGCATTTTGTCGAGCATTTGGCGCTCTCTAACTCTCCTCTCGATCAGGGAGACCACCTCTAGGCACCCAGCAGCGTCTAAACCCCTATCTACAGAGGATACACGTGCTCGGCCCATCTAGAGATGCTCACTAATACCTAAATCTGTGAGAAGAGTTAAAATACACACTATATGCTGACAAAATTCAATAAAACTAATCTAATGCATAAAAGAAAACACGCGAGAGCTACTTATACTGCAGGTGAGGGGTTTCTTACCTTGTGTGCTAGATTTCTTACAAATCTAATCGCTAGAAATTCCGGTGGAGACGACTTCTCGACGATTCGCTCGTGTCCACGTGCTCTACTCGCGAAGGGGAACGTCCTTGTGCTGAAATCGTCGCTGGAAAGTGACCTTGGGACCCTAGGGATGGAACCCTAGTTCTTCCCTTGTTGTGGCGCCGAGAGAAGGAGAGGGGAGAGGGGTTGGCGTTGGCGTGAGGGTTTTGGAGAGGGGTTGCCGAACCAAGTTCTAAAAATAAACCCAACCCCAACTTAAATTTCCTATTTATACTAAGTAATTAATTCAGCCAAACCAATTATAAATATAATTGATTCCCTTTCCTTTCAGCACGGCCCTGCTGGGTTCACCGGTTACTAAGGCTAACTAAAGGTTTAGCAGACCCGAGAGTTCCCGGGTTCGATTCCCGCTTAAGCCATTTTACTTTTCTAATAATTTTTGCTACTTCTGCTACTCGGAAAATTCCGGAAAAATATCTAATAATTCCAGAAAAATCATAGAATATTCCTAAAATAGTTTTGAGAATTTTTGGGCGTTACAGAATCCGTTGCAGCCATTTCAAGACCTTAATTTCAGCAACACAAATATGATCCCAACTCTTCAACTTATAATCCGGGATGGAGGGATCATCCTAATTTGAGGTATGGGAATGCATTTTATCAGCATCAACCACAAGGGCAGACTCATCAGCCATATTATCAGCATCAACAGAATCAACATTATTACCAGAATCATCCAGCAAGTCATTCACAACAATTTCAGAAACAACAGCAGCCTCAATTTCAGCAAAATTTAAGCCAAAATCAGCAATTTCAACCATTCCAAAATTTCCAGCATTCAAATATTGCAAGTCAGCCACAGTTTCAGAATTCACAGAATCAGCACACACATTTCCAGCATGTTCAGCAACCTGTGCAGAATTTCCAGCAGCCAAGTAATGCAAATCAGCACCAATCTCAGCTTGCACTGCCTTCTTCTACAAGCCCAAGATCAATGCAACCTCAGCAGAACTTTAGCAGCTCAAAAATTGAGGATTTGATGCAGCAAGTGCTTCAACAGCAACAGCAGATGATGCAACAGCAGCAACATCAGCAAAGGACTGATACAGCACTACAAAACATTGAAAGGCAGATTGGGCAGCTGGCTAGTAACATTAATTAGATGCAAAATCAAGGATCTGGGTAGTTACCTTCACAACCGACTCTAAATCCTTAAGGAAATGTGAGTGCATTAACTCTTTGAAGTGGTAAAACAATTTCAGACCCAAATCCGAATTTTTCAGCAGGATCACAGCAAAGTTTCTAGAATTTTCCAGCAAATTCAGAGCAGCCAGATTCTGCATAGCATGGGATTACTGGAGCTGATCAGCAACATTTCAATCAACCGAAAGCTTCAGAGTCTGATCAAATCGATGGAGCAGATTTCGGCTTGAATTTTACTCCAACAGCAGCTCCAAATTCAGCACAGAATCTGGACAGAAATATTACCCAGCAAGGAGCTGAGTCTTCCATTCCGTTACCTTTCCCTCAAAGAAGTGTACAACCAAGAAGAGAAATGGAGGAAGAAAAGGCTAAGGAATATCAAGAATTAGTGAAATTATTTAGCAAGGTTGAAGTGAATGTGCCTTTGCTTACCATGATCAAGCAAATTCCAAAATATGCCAAATTCCTCAAAGATCTTTGTGTGCACAAAAAGAAATTGAAGGGGAATAAATTGATAAGTATGGGGAAAAATGTTTCAGCATTACTTCAGCCAGTTCCTCAGAAGTGTGAAGATCCAGGAGTTTTCACCGTGCCTTGTATTATAGGAGATTGTATTTTTGAGGATGCGATGTTAGATCTTGGAGCTTCTATTAATGTGATGCCTAAATCAGTTTTTCAGTCATTAAGAATTGGACCTTTGCAGCCTACAGGTGTAGTGATTCAGTTGGCCAACCGAAGTCAAGCACACCCAGCAGGAGTAATTGAGGATGTATTGGTAAAAGTGAGGGAATTAATTTTTCCTGCAGATTTTTACATCTTAGATATGGAGGGTGATGTGCTTGCAAACAGGGCTCCGCTTATTCTTGGACATCCATTCTTGAAGACTGCTAGAACCAAGATAGATGTACATGCAGGAACTCTTTCTATGGAGATAGGAGACACAGTGGTTAGATTCAACATTTTTGAGGCTATGAAGCATCCTAGAGAGGATCATTCTATACTTAGCGTGGATATTTCAGAGGAGTTGGATGACATGGAGTTCTTGTCAGATATTGATTCAGACTTAGAGGTTTCTGATTTTGGTCATGAGAATGAATTTGTTTCATTGTTGGAGGATATTTTAGATGTGGAATCTGATGTTAACTCAAGTGAATGCGTAGGGGATTGCTTAGGAGAAGCATTACCCCTAGGATCGCTCAGAGAAGAAGAGATATGTGTAGGGGATTGCTCAGCAGCACTACCCCTAGGATCACCTATTATTGACTAGACACAGGAGGAATTGAAGCCATTACCTCAGCATTTGAAGTATGCCTATTTGGGAGAGAATCAACAGCTACCTGTCATCATAGCTCAGAATTTGGAACCGGATCAGGAGGAACGATTGTTAGAGATTCTGAGACAGCATAGGAAGGCCATTGGATGGACTCTGGCAGACATTCCTGGGATCAGTCCTTCCATTTGTATGCATAAGATTTACTTAGAGGAGGATGTGAGGCCAGTGAGACAGCCACAGAGACGACTGAACCCTTTGATTTTGGATGTGGTAAAGAAGGAGGTGACTAGACTCTTACAGGCTGCCATTATTTATCCGATTTCTGACAGTAAATGGGTAAGTCTCATCCATGTGGTTCCGAAGAAGTCAGGGGTGACAGTGGTAGCTAATGAAGAGAACGAACTGGTGCCCACGAGAGTGAAGAATTCTTGGAGAGTATGTGTGGATTACAGGAAGCTGAACCAAGCAAGCCGAAAGGATCATTATCCACTTCCTTTTATTGATCAGATGTTGGAGAGACTGGCAGGTAAATCACATTATTGTTTTCTTGATGGGTACACTGGTTATTTTCATATTTGCATCGACCCAGAGGACCAGGAGAAGACTACCTTCACCTGCCCTTTCGGTACATTCGCATATCGAAGGATGCCATTTGGACTGTGCAACGCTCCATGTACTTTTTAGCGATGCATGGTGAGTATTTTTGGTGATTTATTAGAGCATTGCATGGAAGTATTCATGGATGATTTTTGTGTTTATGGCTCTTCATTTGATGCATGTTTGGAAAACTTGTCTCGAGTTTTGAGTAGATGTATCGACACGGATTTGGTTTTAAATTTTGAAAAGTGTCACTTTATGGTAGAGCATGACATTGTTTTAGGTCATATAGTCTCTAGGAAGGGCATTGAAGTAGATCCTGCAAAAATTAGCACTATATCTTCTTTATCTTACCCCGCATGCGTGCGGGAGGTTTGAGCTTTTCTTGGTCATGCAGGATTCTACAGGAGATTTATTAGAGACTTCAGTAAGATTGCTCTACCATTGTCTCAGCTACTTCAGAAGGATGTTTTGTTTGATTTCGATCAGAGGTGCAGAGAGGCTTTTGACAAATTGAAGGAGGCTCTTACTTCAGCACCTATTATCAGACCCCCAGACTGGTCCTTACCTATCGAGTTGATGTGTGACGCTTCAGATTATGCAGTGGGAGCTGTACTAGCACAGAGAGTGGATGGAGCACCACATGCTATTTGCTATGCTTCCAAGACTTTGGACTCAGCTCAAGCAAACTACACAACAACAGAAAAAGAGCTTCTTTCTATTGTTTTTGCTTTAGATAAATTCAGATCATATCTTCTTTGTTCTCATGTGATTATTTTTTCAGATCATGCAGCTTTGAAGTATCTCCTCAAGAAGCCTGATGCAAAGCCTAGATTAATCAGATGGATGCTTCTGCTTCAAGAATTCGACGTAGAGATACGTGATAGGAGTGGGAAGGAGAACTTGGTTGCAGATCACTTGAGCAGGATTGAAGGAGACTTGGACCATTCGGCCATTGATGATGATTTCAGGGATGAGCAGCTTTTATAGCTGCAGGGTGAGTCTCCATGGTATGCGGATCTAGTGAATTTCTTAGTTGCACATGTTTATCCCAAACAATTTTCAAAAGCTCAAAAAGATAAATTAAAAAGTGATTCAAAATTCTATGTTTGGGATGATCCTTATTTATGGAAGTTTTGTAGTGATCAGATCATTAGGAGATGCATACCTGACTCTGAGTTTCAGTCTGTACTTACTTTTTGTCATTCTTTTGAGTGTGGAGGACATTTTGGACCACAAAGAACTGCTAGGAAAATATTAGAATGTGGTTTGTATTGGCTTACCCTTTTTCGTGATGCTTATGCTTTTTATCGATCATGTGATAGGTCAACGCACTGGGAGTATAGGACTTAGAAATGAAATGCCTCAACAATTCATATTATTTTGTGAGATTTTTGATGTTTGGGGTATTGACTTTATGGGTCCTTTTCCTGTCTCTTTCATATTTGCATGCATTTTATTGGCAGTTGATTATGTTTCCAAATGGGTGGAGGTCATTCTCACTCGGACTGATGACTCTTCTGTTGTTGTTAGCTTTGTCAGGTCTCACATATTTTGCAGGTTTGGAGTACCCAGGGCGATCATAAGTGATCAAGGGTCTCATTTTTGTAACAGACACATGAAGACTTTGCTACATAAGTACGGGGTTACACACAAAGTTTCTACATCCTATCACCCTCAAACAAATGGGCAAGCAGAAGTGTCTAACAGGGAGGTGAAATCAATTCTTGAAAAGACTGTGAGACCGGATAGAAAGGATTGGAGCAAAAGACTTGAAGATGCACTATGGGCTTATAGGACTGCTTTCAAGACCCCTATAGGAATGTCTCCATACAGGATTGTGTATGGAAAAACTTGCCATTTACCCGTGGAGATTGAGCATAGGGCGTATTGGGCGGTTAAAGCATGCAATCTTGATAGTGAAACGGTTGGAGAAGAAAGGAAATTGCAACTTCAAGAACTTGAAGAGATTAGATTGGAAGCTTATGAGAACTCACGGATTTATAAAGAAAAGACCAAGAGATTTCATGACAAACAAATTGAGGCGAAAGACTTCCAAATTGGTGACAAAGTACTTCTATATCGATCTCATCTCAAATTGATTAAAGGTAAGTTGAGATCTAGATGGGAAGGACCTTATTGTGTTACTAATGTTTTCTTTTATGGAGTGGTTGAGATTCAGGATATGTCTACTGGCCGGGTTTTTAAAGTTAATGGACAAAGGCTTAAAAAGTTTCATGAAGAAGTGAAGGGCTTGGTGGTGGAGGAAATGTAACATGTTGATGTTATCTACCCGAGCTAGAGGGGAGTTTTACTCTATCTTTTGTTTCTTTGTAAATGAATAAATTTTAGATTTTAGTAGTTTTTCTTATTAGTTTAGGTAAAGTTACGGTTTCATTTAGAATTTTCTTGCATAAATAAATTTTGAGTCTCATTAGTAGTTTTTATTTTTGCATAGTTATAGTTTTGGACATTAGGTTTTATGTTCATGATAGTTACCATTTCTTTGAGTTTGATAGTCTTTGTTTTAGGAATAAATGGTACTTTCTTCTTTTGACATGTCTTTGTATCATTTTTAGGGATTTGAAAAGGAATGTTAAATTTGATTATCAAGTTTAATTTAAAGATTATATTGCATGAATGAACTCTAGGATTGCATGAGGTTGATACTAGTGATGGATTCTTGATTGATGAAATGGTATGATAATTTCTATTTACCTAGGGCAGTTTGAACCTATTTTAAGTGATGCACTTGTAGCTAATTTCACTCTAGAACTTGCTTCAAATCTGATTTATACCTCTAGTGTAGTATTGAGTCATGTTTTATGAAATTTACTCCATTATCACATTGCCCTTACTTATTTTTGCTATTCTTCTTGTCATAAATCATCATATCTTTGATCTTTTCTCATGTCTTATTTCTTTGGATGTGGTTATCTTGGATGATATGTGATGATTTTATTTTGGCCGAGACAGACAAAAGAGTAAGTGTGGGGGAGGTGTTTAGTTTGATGAGTTCTTTTGTTGAGTTATTTTGTTTTGGTGGAGAATGTTTTGATGGAGAAAGCGAATTCTGCAGAAATAAGGAAGCCCAGTTGATTAAATTTGCTGTGTGTCATTGTCCAAGAGTGATACATTTGATTGTGAAAAAAAAAAAATTTGTGAACAGATTGAAATCCGGACATTGGTGCATGGTTAGTTTTTTATAGAACCAGAATTCTGCAGGAAGTGAAGAGCAGAGCTGGGAATTTGTATCAGTTTTCTATCAAAATCAGAATGCAAGATTTAAAATGACGAAAGTTTAATTGGAATTTAAGAAGAAGCTGGAGACAAATGGTATGCACCTGTCATGGCAATTGCAAGATAAGAAAAGAGGAATCCAGAAATTTTGTCAAGACAGCAGAATTGAGATTTATTTGTAGCTGTTGAAATCTGATCACAATGGGCTATAATGGAGAATTTAATTGGTGACTATTATTTCATCAATGAAGCACTTGAATGGAGTATCAGTTACTTCGAGAAATTGAAGGAAAGGAGCAGCAAGTGAACTTGAACAGTGAGAAAAATACCAGAACCAGAATTCAGAATCAAAAGGGAACAAGTGTGTGCAACTCTTTCATTATCAACATTGAAATCCTTGGAAATGAATTGAAATTCTTGAATTTCTAGCAGCAATTTGTGTTTACTTCCTTTCCATTCTTTACAAATGGCTGGACAGAATTCTGAAAGTGTCACATTGCTGGAATTCAGAAATTGCAGTAACTTCCTACTTGATGTCACTTGCTGAAACAAGACAGAAATCAAGCTACTGTTTGATTAAGTGATTGTGAAGTTCTATGGAATAAATTGTGAAGCTTGAACAGAGGAAGCAGTAACATCAGATGAAGTTATCAAGTTACCAATATGAATTCAAAATTCTGTGAGGAAAGAATGTAGAACTGGGAAATTCTTTAGCTGAGAGCTGTGGGAGTATCAAGAATATAGATTGAGGTCAAGTAAGAGAGAAGCTCAGATGAAGTGCTGAAACACGAAGTAACAAATGGATATTAACATCAATAGCTTCTACAAAGATCCATTTCAATCACTAAAGTTTGAAATGGCAAGAAATTTTTCAGCAGTGAAAAGCTGAAATGGTTTAAATGATAAGCATAAGAGAAGACAGTGATATTGAGAAGTGATGTTCAATCCGAGAATGAATGTCAGATCTGAAATTGAACAAAGAGGAAGATGGCTGAAATGACAAGAATGAGTATAGTGCAGAAAATCAGTAGTGCAGATTGTGCAAAATAGGGCAGATTTGTGCCAAATTGAGATATGGATTGTAACTATTAAGAGATGCTGAAATCTGTAGGCTTCTCCGTGATGCATTATAAAGAGTTTTAAGAGTCAAAATGAAGAAGTATAGAAGATGATTGGGAATGATTGATGACAAAGTGATACAAAGTCCACAAGGAGTTGAAGGGGGAACTGAAATCAGTAGGTTGCTGTGCAAATGGAGTTTGAGGCCATGGGTTCATGAATGTTTTGGGAACTCAGCTACTGATTTAGATTGATGAATGATTATCTTGCTTCAACAGAGTTATGATATTTGTAGCCAAGAAATCTGATACCAGACAAGGAAACAATGCTGAAAGCTAAAACTGAATCAAAACTGCAGTGTTGGTCTTGGACTAGTATTGCAGTGAAATTTTTGTGCCATTACAGGTAAAGAAAGCAAGCTTTGCAGCAACACAATTGTAGAAGAGGATGTTAAGAGAAATGAAATGTGTATCTGCAAAAGGAAATGAATTTTGAATCAAATGCAAATCAGTTTTGTGCCAAGGGGTAATATGCTGATTTGTGCCAAGTTTTCTGCTGTTCGGATCTAAACAGATGGAATTTAAGCTATTCCTATTCATTGTTTAATGTGCCGATTTCCAAGGTTTACTAGCTAGGAAACTGGGTTGGAATGAATTAAAACAAAATCAGCAATCAGAAGGCAGATTCATGTTTCTACAGCACGGAAACTATAAGTTATCAGAATTTCAATGTGTTTATGAGGAATGGATGAAACTCGGAGCATGTGATGAATCAAATCAAAGAACTTCAGATTTGATTGAGGATGTTGAAGAATCTGCAATTAAAGATTTGCAGAAACAGAATTTTAGTGCCAAATGAAACAAGAGGAAGATGTGAAGAAAAAAAATGGAAGGCTGTATAATCTGCACTGGAAATGAAGTGGAGTAAAAGTAAGAGTGCAAATTAGAGTGCTTGCAAAACCAAATCAGCAACAAGAATCAGTGACAAGAAGAAGTGCAGAAATTCACGCTTGGTCGGAATTTAACATCACATAGAATTCTAGTTCCATGTCTTCCACTTCAAGTTGCAACTTATTTTCTTCTTTGCTCTATCAGCATTAATTCTTTCAACTACTTCTTAATTTGCTCTCTCTTCCAATGGTTGTGAATTCTCATGATTATGCATCTTGATATCTGTGATGGAGGTTGAATTAGATGAAAAGCAAGCTTATGGTAGTGGATTTGCTATGAGTAGCTTGAGGGATCTCCACCTTTGCAAAAATTGAGATTAGGAAGAGAGCCACTTCAAATTACCTTGTGAGGATTAGAAAAGCTATCATTTTCATTTTATTCATGATGGATGAAATTGACTAAGTATGGAACCAAGGTAAAAATAGAGGTCATGAATGTGAGAGTCTATGAAACTTGATACTTGCATGTAACTTCCTTTTACTTTCTTTTGGACATGATCAAGACTAGTTAGGAGAAGGAGGTACCATCTTAGTTGTTATTTTAGTTGGTTCACTTGCACGATGCGTGCAAGAATAAGTGTGGGGGATTTGATAAGCTATGAATTGACATATTAATTTTGGGTTAGTATTTGGTGTTCTTTTTATATTTGCACATGTTTAATTCCAATTTTGATCATATTTCCCCAAACAAGGTTTTTATGAGCTTTATGATGTTTTTTCATCTTATGCGTGATTTATTCCTCATTTTGTGAATTTGGTCTTGTAGGGTACAAATGGACTCATGATTCAAGTGGAGGCTTGGTTCACTCAACCAAATGGAGTACGCAAGACCACCTTTGGGCTCAATTAAACCTGGATTCCAATGGATTTCAAGGAGCTTAAACCCAAGCTAGATCACACATGAGCCTTACACTAACTTAGGGTTTAATTAGCCAAAACCCTAGGTATATAAGGGAAATTTTGGCACGGTGAACAGTGAGCTCGAGCTACTGTTCATCGTGCCAGTTTCTTGACGGCGCGGACGCGGCTCCCTCCCTTCATCCAGATCCGAGATTCAGCTAGTCCTCAACGGCGTGGTGTTCCTGAGCTGCCGGCGATCAGATTCCGACCATCAGGCATCGTCGGCGAGTTGATTTTTCAGCCGCAGCACTGTAGCAGAGAGTCGTGATTTTTCATCCCTCGTCGGCGGTGGTCCTCCGATTTGGGTTCCGTTCATCCACAGAGTCGAAGGCGGTGTTCCTCCGGAGGCTCTGGTCCAATCCCGACACCAAACCATCAATCATAGCTTCCATTTCAGCCTCGCGATTCCTTTTCCAGGCGGCGCTACAGAGTTTCAGCTCGTTGACGATTTCTGTGAGCACTCGAGTAAATCTGAGCTTAGCCAGTAGCTGGGAGACTCCATTCTGATACCGTTGGAGTGTTCTCTGCGGTTCTTTGTGCGGTGGCAAGGAGAAGACAAGTTTGGTTCGAGATTTGTGTGTAGGGATGTTAAGCTTTACTGTAGTTTGTTTCTTAGCTTAGGTTTTCTTGTTTCTGCACTTTTGTTTCTGAATCTGATAGTTTATAGATTAGATTTATTTGCAGTTTCAATTGCTAAACGAATCTGTTCTTGCTTGTGTTCTGCTTTTGTATTCTTTTCTTCCTAGTTCTGATTTCAGGTTCTGTTTAGCACAACAAGTTCTGCTGTGTTTTTGTTTAAGCTGTTCATTAGTTTATAAGTAAGTTTCATAAATGAATAATTAATGTCTAGTGTGACTAGTTAGATGTGTGACAAATTTTCGTTGAGTTCTGTTTACAGAGCTGAAATTATGCATTTTGGTTGGCAGTAGCTAAGTGGATTTAGTCTCGAATTTCCTTTTTGGTATTCTAAGATTAATTCTCTAGTTTTGTTTAAGATGAATCCAGAATGTGCAGGTTTCAATTATTTCAGCTAGTTTGAATTCATAAAGTGAAGTGTGGTTTAAGTGTTTGATTTCCTGTTGGATTGAAAGTTATTTCTACAGTAGGTAATTACTTTGTTAGTACGTTTAATTCTATTCTCACTTTACATTTTAATACTAAAACCCCAATTCATAAATTGAAAACCCAAAAAGTTGAGTTACTAATCCGAAACAATATGATGCTAGCATAATCCTCGGAAAATTCGACTCGGGCCTTATACTAAAACATTGCTTGTGTAGTTGTGGGTTTTCGATCTTAACATTAATTTCAGAGTTTATTGTGACATCAATTTAGATAGCTACCAGTAATTCGCACAGAGAGGGGTGGAGATCGGAAGCAAGGGAGAGGAGAAGATGGGATGCATCGGGGGAAAAGAAGAAGGAAAGAGGGGAGAAGAACTGCCGTGTGCGGTTAGGGCACGAGCACGCGGGGGATTCGGCGGGGAAGAAAGGAAACGAGGAATAAAGGAAAAAGAGAAATAGAAATAGAAATAGAAAAAGAAAAGGAATTAAGAAAATAAATATTTCCTCCTTTAATTGGGGTGGTCCAAACAGACTTTCCCCGGGCCCCGTTTTTATCCCTGTAAACTTGCCCATACGAACTCCGAAAAATTTCCGAAAAATTTATAAAAATTCTGAAAAATTCCCTTATCATTTTTCATCATTTTTCGGTATTTTACAAAGGAAGCCTGTCCTGTCACTCCTTAAGGTTCCCGATCGACTGGATGATGGTTGAAAGTCTCTAGTTCCCTTTAAGGAAGCCTGTCCGATCACTCCTTAAGGTCCCCAATCGACTAGATGGAGATTTAAAGAAGGGTATATGATCTCTTCAAATAATATTACCTGCACTTTTTCTGTTATTCATATTAACAATGTTTGAACAAGATACATAAATGACTTACAGACATATTTGTTAAGTTCTATATGGTTGCAAATGATTAGCACGACAAGGCTGTTCAAGTTTTCTTCCTTCTACATCTTGGAAGTAATAGGAGCCTAATACAAATTTTTTTATTATTTTATAAGGTCCTCCCCATTGGGGTTCCAGCTTATTAACATCTCCAACAGGCTTAATGTGCTTCCATACGAGATCTCCTACCTGAAAAAATCTTGAAATAACTCTTTTGTTATAATTTTGTCTCATTCTTTGACGATACGAAATGAGTCGGGTTGCCGCTGTATCCCGTGCTTCCTCTATTAAGTCAAATTCCATGAGGCGTCGATCTGCATTGCTGTCATCATAAAGCCTCCTTCGGTCAGATTCTACTCCAACTTCAATCAGAATCACTGCTTCGCCCCCATAGACCAGGTGAAAAGGAGTAATTCATTTGGCTTCTCTAGGAGTGGTACGATATACGCACAATACACTGGGTAATTCATCTACCCAACTTCCACTAATATGAACTAATTTAGTTTTGAGTCCTCCGATAATTTCCCTGTTGGTCATTTCGTCTTGTCCATTACTCTGTGGATATGCCACAAAGGTAAAAGCTTGTGTGATGCCATAATTAGAACACCATTTTTTAATTTTCTTGCCCTGAAATTACCTTCCATTATCAGAAATTATTTTGTGTGGAATACCAAATCTACAAACAATATGCTGCTATAGAAATTTGATAATTGCATGTTTAGTAATTCTGGCCAATAGTTTTACTTCTACCCATTTAGAAAAATAATCGATAGCTACTAATAAGAATTTCCTTTGAGTAGGTGCAAGAGGAAAAGGTCCAACTATATCCATGCCCCATTGATCAAAAGAACAAGATACTATAGAGGTCTTCAATAATTCAGTGGGATGATGAGAAAAATTTTGATGTTTCTGACAAGATAAACATGTTCTCACGAGTTGAGCAGCATCTGCTTGCAAAGTAGGCCAAAAATATCGAGCTAATAATATTTTTCTAGCAAGAGATCGACCTCTCATATGGCTACCACAAGAGCCTTGATGTATTTCTTGTAAGATATACTGTATGTCATATAATCCAACACATCTGAGTAAAGGACTAGAGAAGACCATTTTATATCGATGGTCTCCAATCATAGTATACTGGCTTGCCCTCTTCTTGAATACCCTAGCTTGCTCCGTATCAGTGGGTAGAATTCCTTGCCGTAAAAATAGAATGATAGGTGTTCTCTAATCACTCTGGATTTCTAGATTAGCCTGTTGCTCAATACATAATACTAATAATGTTTGCTCTACTAGTTTATCCAAATTCTAAGGTATAATGGCAGAAGTTAATTTAGCTAATTTATCTGCTGCTTGATTGTCTGCTCGGGAGATTTCTTTTATACTTACTTTATGAAATTCAGCTTTTAATTTGTCAAATGCCTTTGCATATAGCTTGGGTCATTCATTGTTAATTCCAAAGTTATTGTTAATTATTGTGCTGCCAATTAAGAATCAGAATGAATTGTCACACAAGCAACTCCCACATGCTTAGTAGCCTCCAAGCCTGCTATCAATGCTTCATATTTGGTCTCATTGTTGGTAGCTCTATAATTCAATCTAACAGATAGCTGTATTCAATCTTCTCTAGGAGATATAAGAAGAATCCCTTTCCCACTATCTTGTTGAGTAGAAGATCCGTCCACATAGATGATCTAGGTTTCCTCTATTTCTGGACTTGGTATTTCTGTTATGAAGTTCACCAGAACTTGAGCCTTGATGGTCGTCCGAGGCTGATATTGTATATCATACTCATTAAGCTCGATCGCCCACTTGATTAACCTCCCGGATGCTTCTGGGTTAATGAGTGTAACGACCACCCTTCTTACTACTACTACACTCTAAGGATGACCGTTACTTGACTACTAACTCTACTTAACCTGTATGATAAAAAAATCACATGGAAACCCTACCGAAAAATTTTGACAGAATCTCCCCTGTACCGGTGACCATATCCGTAAATACATACAGAGTATACTCAGCCACAGGCGGCTGGAACATATATTTTCACAACCACGCAGTTTAATAAATCAAATCATGCAAGTAATGAAAAGCGGAAACATAACTTCTTACTACAAAATTTTCTTATCAACTTAATAAGAAATTAAACTAAACAAATTCTTAAACTAAGTGAGTTCTTTAGCTAAGTCCAAAGGATCTCCATAGTCCACACATCACACACCGTCACAGCATCTCCTTGTCGCCTTCTTCCTTATACTTTAGCTTTTCCTTTATCTGCAGTAGGAGGAAAATAGTATCTATAAGCTAAAAGCTTAGTGAGCGCTATCCTACTCACAAAAACTCGATATACATGTATATAAATAAAACATGCTAAAACTGAATGCTAACATGTAAAGCTACTCATGCTCATAAATAGCAAAGAAATCAACTAACTGAAAAGCTAACATGTATAGCTACTCATGCTCATAAATAGCAAAGGAATCATGCTAACTGAAATACTAAACATGTATAGCTAATCATGCTCATAAATAGCAAAGAAATCAACTAACTGAAAAACTAACATGTATAGCTACTCATAGAACTATCATGTGTATCAATAGGAAACTGAACTGATACATAAGCTGAACTAATTAATGCTAAACTGAGTCTAACTTGTATTCACATAACTAATTTGTGAAGTTTTGAAAACTATTTACATAATAGATTAAAATAATAATCATGCTGCTGATGGGCCCGGCAACTGTACTTGCTGTGCGCGCATCCCTAACTAAACCCAGGATTGCAAGTTCCGAGTCTAGTAGGGTTTACTAGGTTATCTAAACCTAGGGACGACTGTGGGAGCCCAACCCAATGGATATCTAATCCAGTACAGTGCCACTGCTGAAAATAATTTCCTTACCTTGCTTTAACTAGGTTATCTGAACCTAGAACTAGGTTATCTGAACCTAGAGGCGACTGTGGGAGCCCACCCATTGGACCGTAGTCCCATATAAGCTGAAGCAAGACTAAATAAGTTATTTTAAATGCTTCTACTGCATTAACTGAGCTATTAAAATGCCTACTGTAGCATTATATTGAGCTAAGCATTTTATCAAGCACTTGGTGTGCACTAGAACACACCCTACGTACTGAAAATCTGTATACAAAGCTTAACATAAATCTGCATGCAAAGCTTAACAAAAATCTGCATATTAAGCCTATCAAAATCTGCATACTAAGCTTATCTAAAATCTGCATGCTATAAAAATAGGACTGCTCATGTTATTCCAATAGCAAATAGGAAACTAGAACAACTTAAGCATGCTGTGATAGTAAAACAAATTCAACTACTAGGCATGCAATAGAATCTAGAAAATAAAGGAATCGTTGCTGCATGGAATTAACAGAATATCATGCTTCATCAGGAAATACTGAGAATTCGTACTAAGGTAAAGCTAGAAAAGGAAAACTGCACTTCTATTAGCAATGGAAAAGAAATCTGCCAATGCTAAAAAAAAACTATTCTTACTAAGCAACCAACAACAAGATCTCAAGGCTAATATGAAATTCATGAGGCATATCAAAAACTGAGATACTACAACTGAGATGCAAAAACTGAGATGCTGGGGTCTAAACTGAGAATTCGGAATGCTGATTACATATATATTACAGTGACAATGTGATGCTACAGCTGAGATGCTAAAACTGAGATCAAAAGAAAGAAATCAAAACAAGCATGTTACTCTTAAACCTCTAGCTAACTCAATACTGTACAGTATAATCCAAGGCAAAGGAAACAAGAAACCCATGCTACTCAGAAACATCTAACTATTCCAATGTTGTACAGCATAATCCAAAAGCAAAGAAACTCATGCTCTGATTTAACAAACAAACTTCTGAAATTGAAACTACAACACAACTAATGGAACAAAACTGAAATCCAAAACCTTCCAGAACTAGCTATCCATGTTATTCCAAATCTCTCCTCATCTTCTTAAAAACTCACGGCAGCTAGCCTCAAGAATACACTCCTTACAGCATGCTTCGGTAAAACAGCAAGAAACTAACAAGAATTCGAAACCAACAACCATAAGCTAAACAAACAAACAAATTCCATTTCCTTTCTTTGAGGTACACGGCAACAAGCCCACAAGAATTCATGAACAAAAGGATTTGGATCCACATCTGAATTCTCTTAAGCTAGCTACGGCAGCAATGACAAGAGAAAGCCAAAATTAACTAAACTACAACACTAAATTCCGAACAGCATGTTTTAACAAGAGAAATCTAACTACAATAAATTTGAAACCTACTGAAACTAAAATTCCATGTAAACAAGTTCACCACCGAGACTTTCATAAAGCAACAGAGAACTTTTAGGGCAAAACATGCTGCGGCAGAACTTCAAAAGCCTCACATTTTACAGGAAATAAAGGTCGAACTAAAGATTCAAGAACTACCCTTATTGCTCTAGGAATCCCGATTTATACAGCCTTCCGGAAACAAAGAAAGGAATCAAAAACTCTTAGCAAACTCAAATCTCTGTACAGCATGTTTCAAAGCAAAGAAGGAGAAAACAAAGCTCGGAACAACTCCTACTGCAGGTGAGTAGCAACTCACCTTGGTTTCTTGGACTCACAGCCGGAAAATTTGCTTCTAGGGTTCGGTTGAGCTCCAAATCCGGCGATTCCTTGCATCCGCGTGCTCCTCTCGACGAATCGGTCACGAATTTGTGAAGACCTCTCGGAGATCTCCCTTGGCCGGCCGCTGGAGAAGCTGCCCTAACCCCCTTCTTCGTTTTCGCCCGAGAGAAGCCGTCGCACGCCGTTCGCAAGCGAGAGAGGAGATTAGGTCTCGGTAAATAATCCCCTAAATTCCCTCTTTATCTCCCTTTATAATACCTAACTATTTCTGTTATCAACTATAACTTATATGCTATTTGGTTCGGGTTTTATTAACAAACCCGCGGCTGGTCTATTGGTTAAACGAACCTCTGCTTAACTCGAGGTCCATGGTTCGAATCTTGGCTTAAATAATATTTTTGTCGAAACTTCTTTCATTTAGTAAAAATACCAAACGACCTCCAAAAATTACGTAAAAATACTCTAAAAATTTCTAAAAATCTCTAGAATATTTTAAAAGTATTTCCAAATATTTTTATGGACTTTTAGAACTTGAAATAGGGAAAATTGGGTCGTTACAATGAGTACCCGACCCAAAGTACTATTAGTACTATAATTGGGTGTGACAGAAAATAAGGACGCAATCTCCGAGCTGCTAAGACCAATCCATAAGCCAACTTCTCGAGTGTTGTATATCGACACTCTGCTCCTTTTAATAAATGACTCAAAAAATACACAGATATTTGTTCTTTTTCTTCTTGCCTCACTAATATAGAACCAACAGCATGCTCATTGGTTGACAAGTACACTCACAAGGTATCTCCTACTATTGGTTTAGCTAATACAGGGAGAGTAGATAAATTTTCTTTTAGCTCTTCAAACGCCTTGCTGCAGTTCTCATCCCATTAAAATTTAGTTGCTCATCAGAGTATTCTGAAGAAGGGAAGACTCCTATCAAGCGATCGAGAGTTGAAGTGAGACAGGGCGGTAATCCTTCCCGTCAATCTTTGGGTTTCCTTGAGGTCTCGTGGTGGAGTCATGTCTTGCAATACATTCACTTTGCTAAGATTGGCTTCTATTCCCCGCTCAGTCACCATGTATCCCAAGAACTTCCCACCCTTAGCCCCAAATAAATATTTGTTGGGATTGAGCTTGAGTCCATACCTCCTCAGAGTCCTACAAGTTTCTTCAATATCAACACATAAACTAGATGCCCGTATAGATTTAATAAGAATATCATCCACATAAACTTTTCATAAAATTTTAATTATAAGAAGGGATTCAACCGTAGCGACGTTGTCTTACCTCGCCTCTATTCATATCCATGCTGAGCTACTCAAGACAACTCTTTGAGTACAGGCGTCTCCTTCAGAAGTTACTAGGGATCAAGAGGAAGAAGAAGGGAAGCATACAAGGGAGAGTTTTTCTCCCTTGTGGTGGTCACGACAACAAGAGGGAGAGCCCTCTTGTTGGCGGTGGCAGAGAGAGGAGAGGGAGAGGAGGATTGGGTTTCCAAAAGCCAATCAACCAAATAATAAAACTCGTCTCTAATTCTCTCCCAATTATATCTATATATAATCCTCTTTAATGAGTTAGATTAGAAAGCCCAAATGTAACCCATTATCCTTAACAAAAAATTAGCCCATTAACCCCTTGATTTGGTCCACAACTAAACCAAGTTAGTTCATGAGTAATTCATGATTAAATCAAATATGGTTTAACTCTACCATAAGAGATATAACTCATCTGTGCTTCTATTATAACAAATATTTCTATATTTGTCTTATGTATGGTCCAACCAAACATTCTCTTGATCTAGGAATCCTATTCTTTAATTTATTTTACGTCTTTTAGAGACTCGTTAGTGTGTGTGACCTAATAGGTTTTTGGTTTATTTTAGTCATCCATAATTAACTACTTAATTATAGAACAATCATGAGTGACACCTAGTAGTACATTATGATCCCTAATTAGCCAAAAAATCATAGTTGATCTTAGAACTAATTTTAAACCCTTCAACAGCTACAGTAAATAGTGTCTTGTTCCTTTCACTTGTCTTATACCCAATTGGTTTAGGACATGATCTATATGTCTGTCCTTACTAGATTGACTACGTCACACCTAGCCCAAGTAATACTTCTTCGTTCTATGAATTCAAATTACTCATACATGTACAAGAGTCTCGTACTCTTAACATGTGATTCTTTGCTAAAGACTTTGAGTAATAATCCTAAAGAGTAGCCATAGGGTATATATCTCCTCGCAAGGAGCGATGAATCCTCTATGGGCTATCCAAACATCTTCGAGCATTTCGACTTATACTCAATCATCCCGGGTCCACACCTCAATGAGGTGCTTGCTTAAGATGTCAAAGTATAAGTCTCCATGACTAAGATGACTTGTATACCTTAAGTCGAAGAAAACTTACACTCGAGTTGCAGTAAGAGCTTCCGAGACATATCCATATATATAGATAACCATATAAAGTCTTACAACGAGTCACTCCAATGAACTAGTTACCATAACTAGCATCTACGTTTAACTCTCGATATTCCAATATCTCCAGCCAGTGAGAAAACAACTGCCTGGTGAACCAAGGAGTATAACCCATGCTAGTATTACAGAATTGATGATGCCTAAATGCATTAATTCGAAGACTAAGAAATTCTAATACGTTCATAATTGCACATGTAGAGATAATTACTAGTTATGATTACTATGAATTGTATTGCGAACATTTAGTAAATGAGTTTAAGGCAATCAAACATATAACATGCAGTCAAATAGTGAATCTATATTTAGTAAAAATCATAAGGTGATTGTCTTAGGACATCCCTTAAAATCTAATACGCTTACTATCCCATAATCGGGGCATGCCCTCACCGAGTCACTCTCCTCTAGTGACTTATCTTCACTTACCAATTTGCAGTCGGTTGACTAGCCTTACGACCCACTTGTTCTTCATGCTAGTTGTCAAGTCTGCAGACCAACTGGACTTCTGCCGATTGTCCACCGAACTTCTTACCAGATTTCAGGTCAGCCTGTTGACCTATCTGGACTTCGCACCAGTTATCTGATCCAACGAACCTAGCTGGATTTCAGCCTAATTTCTGGTCTTCCAGACTCATCAATTCTTATATGCTTAGTAAAGCACTTAGATCACAAATACACCTAACTTAACTCATTTATCATTTATCAAAATTTGAATTAGACCGTTAATGTAAACTGCACCAATAATCTTCTCCCTTTTTGATGAAATGACAACCCAGGTTAAAATTAAGAAAAATATGTAGCAATATGATTTAAGAGAAAACATATAAAATGATTTAAGAGAAAAGAAGGAAAAATATGCATTTTTAGGGCTAAGTTTTCCTGATTTTCCTAATTTTCTTGGATTTCTAACTTAAACCCTAACCCTCCCCCTTTGGCATTCATCAAAAAAATATGCAGATAAATGATTCAGAATAAGCTAAGTAAAAGAAGCATTGAAGGTAATAAAACATTAGTAAAGATGTTTTAGTGAAACACCTTAAAAAATTTCAAAATATCTTTCAAGAGAACATTTGAATTCTATTTGTCAAAACAAAGAAAGTTTAGCAATAAAAGTGTTGAAAGTCTATATGTAAAAACCAATTGAAAGTGATTCTGAAAAGGGGATATATCTAACACTTGTTAAGCAAAATAATGATTTTGAAAATATCAACTTTGCAGAATAGGTTTGAGAATCATATAAGGGTTTTGGAAAGCAAGTAGCTTAAAATTAATTTTGAAAGAACAATTTTGACAAAAGTGTTTAATAAATGTTTAAATTTTTAAAAATGATTTGATTTTTCAAAACTATCACAATTATGTAGTTTTTCAAGGCAAATAATTTTTCTCAAACATGCTTTTTTTCAAACCATGAATTTTAAAATATCTTTGAAACAAGAATTTTTAACTTAGAAATATTTTCAAAGTAATTTTAAATAAGAATTTGTAAATTAGAAAAAACTTTAAAAATTTTAAACATAGTTTTCAATTTTTTAAAACAAACAGTATTTTTTGAGATTATACTTTAATTGAACTTGACATTATTTAAGAAAGATATTCAAAGATCGCAGGTTTTTCAAACATGCTTGTAAGTTAAAGAAAATATTTTTTAGAGTATTCTCCCCCTGAAACTGATATATATTAAGGAAAATAAATATCTAGAAATTGTCCTTAAATGTCTAACCTTTATTTACTAACTGACTATCATGAGATAGCAGTGTTCACTTGGTTATTCAAGTTAAGTACATGTATCTAGTTAGTGTTTGACTAAGATGAATTACCTAACTTGATCACTGTAGATTTAGTATTTTTCACTCAGACTTATGTCGATGCATTGATATAAGCATCATTAGTCCAGACAATTTACCTACACATCTCACACCGTTCTAAGTTTTTGAATACACAAACAAGAGAGTCCTAGTGTGTTTATGAGATGCTCAAATCCTAGATTTATAGGATCATGCTTTCCATGGATTTGATCTAGACTAAGGCTAAAATTAATTTTTGAAAATCTAAGGAATTGGAAATCTTTAGAAAAGTAAGAAATTTTTCCTAGAATTTATAAATTATTTGAAAATAGCCGACCTAGTCTATGAAGCACATTCCTAACCGTTGACGTAAGTTGCTAAATTCACTTTCAAGGAGTGGTTTGGTAAATATGTCAGCTAAGTTAAACTTGGACTCAATGTAATTGAGTTTAATATCTCCAGTAGTGACATAATCTCTGCTCAAGTGGTGCTTAATTTCAATGTGTTTAGTTCTGGAATGATGCACTGGATTTTTTGTTAGGTTGATTGAGATAATATTATCAATTAACACTTTTGTATTTTTAAAATTTAGATTGAAGTCTTTTAGGGCGTGTATCATCTATAGTAGTTGTGCAACACATTCTCCTATTGTTATATATTTGGCTTCAATAGTAGATAAAGCAACACAGTGCTGCTTTCTATTAAACCAGCTAACAAGTGATGATCCAAGTAGTTGACAACCATCACTTGTACTTTTCCTATCGAGTTTATAGTCGGCATAATCTGAGTCAGAATACCCTATAAGTTCAAAATTGGCTATTCTAGGATACCACATTCCTACATTAGACGTACCTTTAAAGTACCTAAAAATTCTTTTAACATTGTCCAAGTGTGATTCTTTGGCACAAGTTTGGTACCTAGCATACATACTAACTACAAATAAAATATCTAATCGACTGGTAGTTAGATACAGTAGGCTTCCTATTACACTTCTATAATATTTTAGGCCTATAGGTTTTCCATTTGGGTCACTATCTAAGTTTACATTGGAGGACATTGGAGTCTTAATGTCTTTGGAGTTTTTCATTCCAAATTTCTTAAGTAATTCAAGTATATATTTTTGTTGATAAATATAGTTTTCTTCATTTGTTTGTTTGATTTGTAGACCTAGGAAGAATATTAGTTGTCTTGCTAGACTTATTTCAAATTCTTACTCTATTAATGTTATGAATTCTTGTAGAAGTTTTGAGTTAGTTGATCCAAATATTATATCATCTACATAGACTTGAGCTATAAAGAAATGTTGATCCATTGTTTTTACAAAAAGAGTTGGGTCTACTTGACCTTGTTTGAAGCTTTTTGAGATTAAGTATGTGGTCAACCTTTCGTACCAAGCTCTAGGAGTTTATTTTAAACCATAAAAGGCTTTCTTTAGTTTGAACACATGTTTAGAGTGGTCTAAACTTTCAAATCCTAGGGGTTGACCTACATATACCTCTTCTTTAATTAATCAGTTGAGAAAGATTGACTTTACATCCATTTGGTATAATTTGAAACCCTTATGGACAACATAGCTTAACAATATTCTAATTGATTCGAGTCCGGCAATGGAGGCATAGGTTTCATTGTAGTCAAGTTCCTCAATCTGGCTGAATCCTTTTGCTATTAGTCTGACTTTATTTCTAACAACTTCCCCTTTTTTATTTAGTTTGTTTCTAAAGGCCTATTTCAGTTCTATTATCTTTTTATGTTCTGGTGATGGAACTAGGCCCCATACTTCATTTTCTTTCAAATTTAGCCAGTTCCTCTTGCATGGCTAAGATCCAATCTGGGTCACTTAGTGATTCTTCTATTATCTTAGGTTCGATGTTAGAAATTAGGGTGATTTGGCTTAGGTTTCTTAAGGCTGACCTAGTTTGGACTCTTAGTTCTGGATCACCAATTATCATTTCAAGTAGATGGGTTGGGTTAACCCTTATAGTCCTAGTTGGTTCATTTTCTTGTGGTTGATGTTCTTCTTCGTGTTCTTGACTCAAATTTTCACTTGCTCCCCCTTTACTAGTGCTACCTCTAATAAAATCAATTGGTTGAATATGAGTTTGTGCTAAGTTAAGGGTAGATTCTTCAAACTTTACATTTGTAGTTTCTTCAATTCTTAATGTATTTTTATTATATACTCTGTAACCTCTATTGTTTAATGATTATCCTATAAAAATTATATTTTTTTACTTTTGAGGTAAATTTTCCTAAGTATTCTCTTGTATTTAGTATGTAAGTTGGGCATCCAAACACTTTAAAGTATTTAATATTAGGTATTTTATTATAGTAGAGTTCAAATGATGTCTTATTATAATTTTTATTTATTGTAGTTCGATTTTGTACATAGCAGACTGTATTAATAGCTTCTGCCCAAAAGTATTTAGGAAGTTGATATTTATTTAGCATTGTTCGAGAGGCTTCAAGTAGAGTTCTATTCTTTATTTCGACTATTCCATTTTGTTGGGATGTTTTAGGGCACGAAAATTCATGATGATAGCCATTTTCTAGACAGAATATATTGAATTTATGATTCCTAAATTTACCTCTATTATCACTTATAATTCGTTTGATTTTTTAGTCTTTTTCATTTTCAATTTGTTTGCAAAAGTTACTAAAGACTTTAAATGTTTCATTTTTATTTTTTAAGAATTTTACCCAGATGAATTTTGAGTAATCATCTATTATTACTAGACAGTAAAGACTTCCACTTTTTGATTTGATTCCATGGAAGAGTCAAATAGGTTTAAGTACAGTACTTCTAGTATTAAATTTGTTGAAGTTTGATTTGTTGATTTGTGAGTTGATTTGGTTTGTTTCCATTGTTGACAAGCATTATAGATTGTTGACTCTAAGTTAGATAGTTTGGGCAGACCTCTAACTAAGCCATTTAATTTTATTAGATTTCTTAAGTTTATGTGTGACATTCTTTTATGCCATAACTAGGTTTCTTCCTTCTGTGTCAAGTGACATTTAAGTGAAGAGATGGTTAGGTTGATTGCATAGATATTGTCTTTCCTAAACCCTTTTAGATTTATGTTAGGGTTATCTATGTGCATAATCAAACATTTAGATGAGATAAATCTAACCTTATATCCAGACATAGATGACTAATGCTAAGTAGATTGCATTTAAAGCTATCAACAAGCAATACCTTTTTAAACAATAAAGTCAGTTTTGAGTTCGATATTACCTATCCCAATTATCTTTAGTTTGTCGTTGTTTCCAAAGGCAACCGTTCCTATGCTTTTGTAAGTCAGTTGAGTGAACTTTGTGTAATCCCCAGTCATGTGTCTGGAACAACCACTGTCCAATATCCACTTGATTTTCTACAAAAGGTGGGAGTTATTATTAAATTCATTTATAATTTAAATTGAGTTGTTTTAAAGATTAACTTAAGCCAAGAGAAGGAAATTAATTGAAAATTAATTAAGTTAGGAATTTAAGTTATGATTATGAGTTAAGTTTATTAATTTAAATATGATATTAATTTGTGAATTTAATTTAATTTAATTTTAATTTTAAGTTTAAGTTTTTAAATTTAATTTAATTTAATTTAATTTAATTTAATTTAATTTAATTTTAGTTTTAGTTTTAAGTTTTTAAATTTAATTTAATTTTAAATTTAATTTAATTTTAAATTTAAATTTATTTTTATTTTTAATTTAATTTTAATTTAGATCCTTAATCATATCACTCGATTTACATTTTCAATCAGGGAATCCTATAGTTTTGTAAGATGAGTTAAGTCAAATTTTAGGGTTGAGTTTAACTTTGTGTTAGATTCAAGTTTAGCTTTGGGTTCAACAAATATGTATTCTTTGGATAAACTTCTAAGCTATGGTGAGTCACCTGAACTTCATTAGAGTAATCATGCCTTCAAAATTTTCTAAATAGTCTTATCCATTGAACTTAATACAAAACTCTAGTCTAACCAGTTAGGATTCGTAAGGGGAGCTTCAATTAGTTCTACTAAACCAAATGCACAAGGTCGAAGTCATATCTTCCTAGACATGCATAAGATGAACTTCCCCAACCTACTATTATCCAAAACTTTACTAGTATAGTTTATCAAGTTAAACTTTTGTCCCTATTAGACTAGTCCTAATTATCCACCCGAGTAAGTCATTGATTTTAGAGGTGTCAACTAGTTTGGTGCCTCCTCTGAATTGTTGGACTTTGGGTTTAGGTTTTAGGTTTGTGTCAATTTGTTTTATAGTTGTAGTAAACTTGGTTATAGCTTGGGTTTTGATTAATTTTGTTTTTATTTAATTTAAGTTTGGTTATTGGTTTGTTTAATTTTATTGAATTTAGTTTAGTGGGTTTAACTTTTGAGGTTGAGTAACATGCTTTATTTAGGTGGCATTTGGTTAAATGATGGGAATGACTATGAGTATGAGTTTGATAGTAAAGTGGAATGAGAATGAGAATGGAAATGAAACCCACCTAATTATATGAGTTTGGTTGATTCCCATAAATATAGAAATCATTCCCAAATTGTCATTTCCAGCCCCACAATTCAAAGACTATCTTTTATTATCATTCCATTCCCAAACCCATAAACCAAACACTCCCTTAGTTTTAGATAGTGTATTTTATTTTTAGGTATGTAGTATTGATTGATTCATACTTACGTGGTTAGACACGCTTTCGGAACTCGGGCCTTGGTTTGAGTTTTATTTTGATTGACTAGAGTTATAAAGATTTTGTTAGTTGAGCTAGACTTGTATCCGAGTTCGGAATTAGTGTACACAGCTCCTTGTGATCTAAGTATCATATACAAATACTTAGATCTTGTTGTAAATTTTTCTAATAGTTGTTTTAGTTTAAGTACTTCGCTTTTCAATCTGGAATTATCCTCCTCAAGTTGTGCAACTTGAGTCGAAATTTTAGGTTGAATTGACTTAATTATTGAGTTTAAATTTAGTTGTTCGTTAAGTATTTTATTTTCTTTATTTAGTTTGTTTATTTTATTTTTAAACATAATTAATTTTTTATCTAAACATACTGTTGGATCGAGATCACGCTAGAGGGGGGGGGGAGGGTGAATAGCGTTCGTGGCTATTTCTTTCGATTCGTAAAACAAATGAGTAAAAGCGCAGCGGAATGAAGAAATAACAAACACAGAGAGACAAGGAGATTTACTTCGTTCGGAGCCTAAGGCGACTCCTACTCGAAGGCCCGCGATCCTTGATCGCTTTCCGTGGGCAACAACTATAAGCACGATAAAAATATTACAGACTAATTACAATTCAAAGCAATAAACAGATTATACCAACAACAAAAACTAAATCTGAAGCTCCGGGTTGTTGGGGTGTCGTTGCAGCACTTTCTGGATCGAGTCGTTAGCAGCTTGTCGCAGAGAGATTGCTTAGAAGATTGTTATTCTGAAGCTGCACCTCGACCCTTCTTTTATATGAAGTTCCGGGCGCCTGGATCCCTTCCGGGCGCCTGGAGTGTGACGTGGCCAACCAACCAGGATGCTCCACGTGGCGAAGTCACGGCAGGGATAAAGTTTGGTCCCGGGCGCCTGGACCTATTCCGAGCGCCCGGACCTCCGGGCGCTCGGATCCATCTCGGGCGCCCGGACAGCCTTTTTCCAGCAGGTTCCTCACCTGCAAACAAAGATTAGTCCGAGCAATATCCCCTGCAAGACAGTGTTAGAATAAGATAAAACATTGTAAAGAAGAATTGACAGTCTTCGGACTGTCCGAGTCTGACTTCGGATTTCCAACCGGAAATCCTAGGTCGATCCGACGCCTACTATTCCCTCTACGGGGAACGCGTCCTCACCTACTCCACTCAGGAGATTTACCTGTTGCCATCCTCAGCACTCGACGCTTCCGGACTTCCTGCTGGACATCCGCTTCCCGGCTAGTCCAGTCTTTCACCTGGTTCGCGACACTAGGACTTTCCACCTAGGGTTACCACCCCCTAGGATTTTTGCCTGAAGCCATCGACCTGCCAAGACTTTCTGCATAGGGTTACCACCCCCTATGACCTAGGGTTACCACCCCCTAGGGTTTTCCACTTGCCTAACCGCAGCTAGGACTTTCCTGAAATACTCATTCAAACATGTTAGATCACACACTAACTTAACTTTGAATCCTTTGCCATTATCAAAACTAAGGTTCGATCGTCGGATGCTTCTGCACCAACATTTTGATAATGGCAACCGAAATTCAATGTTAAGTAAAAATTATGCAGTTATATATAAGCACAAGAAGCGTGATATAAAAAATAAGCATAAACATAGCTCCCCCTTAATACAGGCTCCCTTTAAAATATTTTCTTTGAATTTCTATTTTATTTCTTTCTTTGAATTTCTCTACTCTCCCCCTTTGCCATATATAAAAAATGAGCTAGTTTTGAAAAATCTAATTTTTCAAGACAGAATTGTAGCAGAAAACCTTTTAACTTAGGCAAGGAGCGAGGTAATATAGCAATATTTTTCAAAATTTTCAACTTCAGAAATTTAACAAAGTTTTCAACTTCAGAAATTTAACAAAGTTTTCAACTTCAGAAATTTTTTAAAAAAAAAATTTAACTAACAAAAATATTCAACTTCAAAAATTTGCTAACAAGATTTTCAACTTCAGAAATTTTCAAACAAAATTTTCAGCTTTAAAGATTTTCAAGAAGAATTTTCAAAAAAAAATTCTTGAAAGAAAATATTCAGGTTTTTAAAGAAAATTTCCAAGGGAAATTTTTTTTTTTCAAAGCTTTAAATAATTTTCAAAAACTTGACGAATTTTTGAAGAGGTTTCAGCTTAAAAAACTTTTTAAGAAAACAATTCAGAATAGAGGATACTAGAAAATTTGGAGAAAGGTTTGAAAGGACTGCTTTGACATGTGTTTCAAAATTCTTAAGGCAAAGAAGAAGTGATAACCTTTCTTATTGATAGAATGTCATTTTGTTTTAGTAAGGTATCAGAGCCCTACAGTCCCAGCATGAGTAAAGATTTGTTTTGATCAGGTATCAGATCCCTTAAGTACAGACATGCTAAAACTTATTATTTCCTTCACCAATTGTCTAACCGTTTAGCTACTTGCTGATTGCCTAGAGGGCAACAGTGTTCACTTGGTTAGTCAAGTCAAGTCAATTGATCCAGTTAGATTGTACTAAGGCTGGAAGACTTGATTTGATTACTGTTAATCATGTATTTAACGCCCAGACTCATATTGATGCACAGAAATAAGCATTCTTGAGTCCAGGCTGTACCCTATGCATCTCACACCGTTCTATTTTTTACAAACACAATCAAGGTAAACCTAGGTGTTTGTGAGATGCTCTTGCTGAGTCCTGGGGGAACATGATTTCTAGGGTGAAATCCTAGACTAAATCCAACTTTCGAAAGTCTAGCAAAGTGGGGATTTTGGAAAATCAGTTTTGCCTAGAAGTTATATAAAAAAATAAGTAAGAATATAAAGTTATAGTATCTATTCTACCCAACACATACCTATTTGTCTTCTAAGTGAGCTGAACTCAAGTTCAGGTAAGGGTTTTGTGAAAATGTCAGCTAGGTTTGATTTTGACTCAACATAGTTGAGTATAATATCACCCTTAGCTACATGATCCCTTACAAAATGATGCTTCACCTCTATATGTTTAGTCCTTGAGTGATGAATTGGGTTTTTTGTTAGATTTATTGAACTTATATTATCAATTGAAATTTTTGTTTTATTATATTCTAGTTGATAGTCTTTAAGAGTGTGCATCATCCATAGCAATTGAGATGCGCATTCACCTAAGGCTATATATTCAGCTTCAGTGGTAGATAAAGCAACACAATGTTGCTTTCTACTTGACCAACTTACAAGACATTGCCCTAGAAATTGACAACTGCCACTTGTACTTTTTCTATCTAACTTGCATCCAGCGTAATCTGAGTCAGAATAGCCAAGAAGGTCAAGGGTGCAAGTTCTAGGGTACCAGAGTCCTATATTTAGAGTACATTTAATGTACCTAAGTATTCTTTTAACATAGGTTAAGTGTGACTCTTTTGCACAGGATTGGTATCTTGCGCACATACCTACAGCAAACAATATATCAGGTCGGCTTGCAGTTAGGTACAGTAAACTACCTATTACACTTCTATAATATTTTGGGTCTACTGGTTTTCCTACTGGGTCAAAATCAATGTTGATGTTGGTTGCCATTGGAGTATTTATTATTTTTGAATTTTCCATGCAGAATTTTTTAATTAATTCCTTAGCATATTTAGTTTGATAAATGTAAATTTCATCTTTAGTTTGTTTTATTTGTAAGCCTAAGAAAAAATTAAGTTCACCAACCATACTCATTTCAAATTTATTTTCCATTAATCTAACAAATTCTTTTAGAAATTTAGAGTTAGTGGATCCAAAAATTATATCATCAACATAGATTTGGGCTATGAAGATGTCTTTTTCTACAGTTTTTACAAATAGAGTTGGATCTATTTGACCTTGGTTGAAGCCTTTGGATATTAAGTGATTGGATAACCGTTCATACCATGCCCTAGGGGCTTGTTTAAGACCATACAAGGCCTTTTTAAACTTAAATACATGATTAGGATTGTTTAAGTCTTCAAATCCTGGGGGTTGGCTTAAATAGACCTCTTCTTTGATGAAACCATTTAAAAAGGCTGACTTAACATCCATTTGGTATAATTTAAACCCTTTATTTGCTGCATAAGCTAATAGCATTCGAATGGATTCGAGTCTAGCTACCGGTGCATAGGTTTCATCATAGTCTAATCCTTCAACTTGACTAAACCCTTTGGCTACTAGTCTGGCTTTGTTTCTTATGATAACACCCTGATCATCCAACTTATTTCTAAAAACTCATTTGGTGTCTATTATTGATTTATCTATGGGTTTAGGTACAAGGCCCCAGACTTGGTTTCTCTCAAATTGGGCTAATTCCTCCTGCATAGCTATGATCTAGTCCGGGTCAGGTAGTGCTTCTTCTATTGTTTTAGGTTCGATTTTAGAAATTAGGGCAATCTGACTATGGATTCTATAGGAAGATCTAGTTCTGACTCCTAGGTTTGGATCACCCAAAATTTGGTCAGGTGGGTGAGAAGTACTGGCCCTAGTTGGTCTTATAATTGGGTCAGGGGCTGGTTCCTCTGGTTTATTAAGATTTGGTTGAATTTCATCATCTTCTATATTTCTTGGATCAACATTCTCATTTATATTTGGTAAATTATTTTCTTCATCAAATATTATATTAGTTGTTTCTTCAACTTTTAGGGTGTTTTGATTGTAGACTCTATAGGCTCTACAATTTGAGGAGTATCCTAAAAATATTCCTGGGTTAGATTTGGGTGTGAATTTTCCTAAATAATCTTTAGTGTTTAAAATGTGAACTTTACACCCAAATATTTTTAAATAATTTAAGTTAGGAATTTTATGATAATATAGTTCATAAGGGTTTTCTTGTGAAATTTGTTGATTAAAATTCTGTTTTGAATATGCAGTATTTATTGCTTCAGCCCAAAATTGGTGATTTAAATTATATTCATTTAACATAGTTCTAGCGGCTTCTTGTAGTGTTCTATTTTTACGTTCCACTAGATCATTTTGCTGAGGGGTTCTAGGACATGAAAATTCATGTAGGTATCCATTTATTTTACAAAATTGAGTAAATCTATGATTTTCAAATTCTCCCCCGTGATCACTTCTTATTCTTTTAATTTTAGTATCTTTTTCATTTTCTATTAATTTGCAAAAATTACTAAATATTTCATAGGTTTCATCTTTAGTCTTTAGGAATCTTACCCATGTAAACCTAGAGTAGTCATCAATTATTACTAAGCAATACTGGTTCTTGCTTAGTGACTTGGCTCCATGTGAATCAAATAGGTCAAGGTGAAGGAGCTCAAGTAACGAGTTGGTTCTTTCTAGATTTGTTGATTTGTGTGTTGACTTAGTTTATTTTCCTTGTTGACAAGCATTACAGATTGAGTTTTCAATGAATTTTAGTTTGGGCAAACCTCTAACTAGACCATTATGACTCATTTTTGAAATGAGTCTAGTGTGAGTGTGACCCAGTCTTCTGTGCCACAAGTCAGTTTCCTCTTCCTGTGTTATAAAACACTTTATTGAGGATGTGGGTAGATTAATTGAGTACATATTATTTTTCCTAAGTCCCTTAAGTGTGATTTCAGGATTTTCAATATTTTTGACTAAACACCTAGCTTTGTCAAAAGTGACTAAGTATCCGCTATCACACAATTGGCTTATACTTAGTAAGTTGAAATTGAAATTTTCAACTAACAAAACTTTTCTAATAATAAAATCGGAGTTGAGTTCGATATTACCTCTTCCGATTACCTTAAGTTGACCATTGTTGCCGAATGCAACTGATCCTAAATTTTTTAGTTTGAGCTTTGAAAACTTCAATCTATCTCCAATCATATGTCTGGAACATCCACTATCGAACATCCATTGATCAAACTCCTACACATAAAGTGAATGAATTGGTTTCTTGTTAATGGATAAAAAGATAGTTTGACTGAAGTAGACTCCTTAGAATTTTATCTTACCCAGGCTAAGTTAACAATAATTAGTCATATTGTTGTAATTGTTTTGAAAAGTGTTTTAAAGTTTAATTTTGAAATTGAGTTTTAAAATAATTTTGAAATTGAGTTTAAAATAGTTTTGAAATTGAGTTTAAAATAATTTTGAAATTGAGTTTAAAATAATTTTGAAATTGAGTTTTAAAAGATTTTTAAATAATTTTGAAATACTTTTGAAATTGAGTTTAAAAGATTTTTAAATAATTTTGAAATTGAGTTTAAAAGTTTTTAAAATAATTTTGAAATTGAGTTTAAAAGATTTTTAAATAATTTTGAAATAATTTTGAAATTGAGTTTAAAAGATTTTTAAATAATTTTGAAATTGAGTTTAAAAGATTTTTTAAATAATTTATAATTTTGAAATTAAGTTTAAAAGATTTTTAAATAATTTTGAAATTGAGTTTAAAAGTTTTTTAAATAATTTTGAAATAATTTTGAAATTGAGTTTAAAAGATTTTTAAATAATTTTGAAATAATTTTGAAATTGAGTTTAAAAGATTTTTGAAATAATTTTGTTAAATTAACTTGATTTAAGTCAATTTTAATTTTAATTTCCTAGTCATCTCACCCGATCTAAATTTTCAATCAGGGAACCCTATAATTGTTGTGAGATGAATTAGTTCAATTTATAGGGTTATGTTTAACTTTATGTTAGATTCAGGTTTAGCTTTGGGTTTAACAAGTAAGCATTCTTTGGATAAACTTCTGGGCTATGGTGAGTCACAAAAAACTCATTAAAGTAACCATGCCTTCGAGATTTTCCAAATAGTCCTACCCATTGAGCTTAATACTAAACCTTGGTCTAACTAGTTATGATCCATTTAAGGGTAGCTTCGGTCAGTTCCACTTGGCCAAATGCACCAGGTCGAAGCCATATCTTCCTAGACATGCGATGCCCAAGTTTCTCTAACGTACTATCATCCAAAAACTTCACCAGTACCGTGGGTCAAGTTAAACCTAGCGCATTTTATCTAACCTTAATTACCCTGCCGGGTAGTCTGCTCTTGGTTACCCTTATCGGGTGGATTAAGTTCGGAGGTGCCAGATAATTTGGAGCCTTCCTTTGGATTTTAATTTGATTAAATTAGAATTTAACTTGATTTTAATTTGATTAAATTTGCATTTTAATTAATTTAATTTCGATATTTTGAATTTCTGAATTTATTATTTAATTTTGAATTTTTGAATTTATTATTTAACTTCGAATTTTGAATTTTATAGGTTAATTTTGAATATTTTTTTTTAATTTAAATTTTTAATATCGTTTTTCTTTTTGCTTCCCCTGGATCATGACCTCGATATGGTCTATCGAGGTAGTGTATTTGATCCTTCGGGACCCAGTATTGACCAAGTCCAACTTGATTGATCAATTTGGACTTGGGGACCCATGCTTGGACTGAGTTACTGTAACGACCCAATTTTCCCTATTTCAAGTTCTAAAAAGTCCATAAAAATATTTGGAAATACTTTTAAAATATTCTAGAGATTTTTAAGAATTTTTAGAGTATTTTTACGTAATTTTTGGAGATCGTTTAGTAGGGTTACAAAAAGAAAGAAGTTTTAAAAAAAATATTGAAGGTGAGATTCGAACCCACGATCTCGGGTCGGACTGACCCAAGCAAAACCGGCCCAACCAGCTGAGCTACACGGTTTTTGTTCATTATATATGGAGCGATATATATTTAACTAGTAGTTAGGAACAGTAAAATAAATTGAAAATAAAAGGGGCGCGGCTGAGAATCGAAGCGCAGACCTGTGGCTTCGAGCAAAACTCAACGGACCAACTGCGCCAGCGGTCTTTGTTTATTAGATATGCAGCGACAAGTATATAAGGTAAAGTTAGAAATGAAAAAACCCTAAGGTATAAGATTTAAATCTTATTTCGAAAACCTAAAATTTTCTCTCAAAATTCTTTTCCTCTTCTCCTTGCGTGCGACGGCGCCGCTTCTGCCGAGCGAAGGAAATACGAAGCTTTAGCTTCGTCTCCGGCGGCCGGCGAGGGTTTTCCCGGTGAGATCTTCACAATCGCGAGTCCCCTTCATCGAGGAGAAGGTGTTGCCGCAAGGGATCACGGGAATCTTCACTTATCCGGAACCCTAGACTTCTCCTTTCCGGTTGTAAGTCCAAGATCGCTCGGTGAGTTGCTTCTCACCTGCAGTAGGAGTAGTTCCCGTCGATTGGTTTTTGAAAGATTTTGGTTTTGTGCTGCCGTGAGTTTCCCGAATTGGGATTTGGTGTTTCCTTGTTTCTCTTGTTTTCTGTTGAAACATGCTGTAAAGATTATGGTTTTGTGCTTACTGCCAGGGATCTCAAAGAAAAGGAATGAATTGTTTAGTTTAGGCATATGATTTGGATTTCCTTCATGCCTTGCAATTAGAAATTCAAGTTAGAGTTAGAATTTTCTATTGTGACCTTGCTGTGCAATTCGGGATTGTGACCTTGCTGTGCAAATTGGATTGGTACGGATTTGAGTTTGTGCCATGCATTAGGCTTGAGTAACCTTGATTTGGAAGTCCAGTTTTGCAATCTTGTTGTAAATTCCGAACATGAACAGCCTTATAATTAGCCTTGCGGATTTAGTTTCCTTGCATATTAATAGGCACTAAACAACCCTTTATTTTGAGTAGATAGTTTTAGAAGTTTGTTAGTTTAACAAGCATGAATAGATTCTTATTATGTTGGTATGATTAACATTTAGTTAGATGTTCCTTTGAGTTCAAGTTTCTAGTTTTGGACTTCCTTGCTTTAACAAACAGAATCGTTTTGTTTCATTTTTAAGCAAATGCAAATTTTAGTTTTGTTCATTGCTATTTCTAGTAAGCATGAAAAGGGTTCCATTAGTTTAGCATTGCAGGTTGTGACTTTTCCTTGCTACTGCCGAACATGTTTAGGCCATATATTGTACATTGCAGATTTAGTTCCTCTACTATTTCTTACACATGAACAACCCTTTCAATTTAGCATGCTACTTAGTTTTCTCAGCCTGTTCTTTGAGTTTAGATCTGCTAAAAGGGTAATCATATTATGATCCTTAGTATGTTTAGCATTTTTAGTCTTGGATTCCTATGCTCAACGAACATGAACAGCTTAAGCTTAAAGTATGCATAGTTGATTCTTTTTTTTAGCAATTCAGTATCTATTTCTTGAGCATTTTACAAGTACGAACAGCACCTTGTAGCATTTCAGATTTAGTACTTATTGTTGATTTAGTAGCATGAGGAGCCTTGCCATTTTTAAAGTATCAGTTTAACATGAGAAGGAATGATTCCTATCTTTAGTCTTTTGCTATTGGACTAATATGAGAAGTTATAAGCTAAGAAAGACCAAGACTTTAACTTGATCTCAATTTCAGAAGTTTGAGATCAAAAGCGCACACAAGGTGTTTAATATCAAAAGCGCACACAAGGTGTTTGCTTAAATGCCAAGTAAGGGCAAGTATAAAGAAGTTATAAAGAAAGTATTTTACTTTTAAAGGGCATGTACCGGACACAAGATCCAAGGGATGGACTCCAAGTTGCCCCTAGGCACATGGCCTAGAAGTATCTTAGTAGTTTCGGGATTAGCTACCTCGATTCTTATTAAGAATGCGCGCAAAGTGGTACAATGTCGGGCCCAAGAGAAGTTGATTATTATTTTGAAGTATTAAAGTATAAGTTTTGAAACAAATGAAACAAGCTTCAAATATATTTAGAATTAGAAAGTTTAGTTTCTTGTTATTTGAAGCATGCAGTAGTAGTTTCAATTGTTTCCTTGCTACTAGATTATTCAGCATGTTTAGTAGTTTTACATGTTTAGTAGCTTTACATGTTTAGTAGCTTACATGTTTAGTATTTCAGTTAGTATGATTCCTTTATTGGATTATGAGCATGATTAGCTATACATGTTTAGTATTTCAGTTAGTATGATTCCTTTATTGGATTATGAGCATGATTAGCTATACATGTTTAGTATTTCAGTTAGTATGATTCCTTCATTGGATTATGAGCATGATTAGCTATACATGTTTAGTAGTTTTACATGTTTAGTAGCTTTACATGTTTAGTAGTTTTACATGTTTAGTAGCTTTACATGTTTAGTATTTCAGATAGTATGATTCCTTTGCTATTTATGAGCATGAGTAGCTTTACATGTTAGCATTCAGTTTTAGCATGTTTTTATTTATATACATGCATATCGAGTTTTTTTTTGTGAGTAGATAGCGCTCACTAAGCTTTATGCTTATAGACTGCACTTCCTCCTACTGCAGATAAAGGAAAGGAAAAGATTTAGCAAGGAAGGCTACAAGGTGGTGGTGATGAAGGTGTGTGATGGCTGGACTATGGGGAGATCAAGAGTTTGCTAAGGAATTGTTAAGACTTTTCTGTTTAGAGTTCTTTAGTTTTCTTTAAATACTATTATGAGTCAAGATTGTAATTAAGTTTATTCCGCATTTGTAGTTGGGTTCTATTGATGGAGTGATATTGTTGTTTGTTATTATTAGGGTAGTTTCCTCCTTTTATTTGTGATATTATACCTGCGTGGTTGTGAAGATATATGTTCCAGCCGCCTGTGGCTGAGTATAGTTTGTTTGTATTGATGATTTAGTCATCGGTACAGGGGAGACTTTGTCGAAATTTTTCGGTAGAGATTCCTCGTGGTTTTTAATTATACCGGTTAAGTAGAGTTAGTAGTTAAGTAACGGTCACTCTTAGAGAATAGTAGTAGTAGTAAGAAGGGTGGTCGTTACAGTTACTACTTTGTTTGTATATTAAGGATAAGTAAGATTTATATTTACTTTTATATCCCAGCCCAGTTCTATTGTAAATGACCCTTTGTGTCCCAAGAATTAAGTCCAAGTTCTTGGAGCCCAAAGAAAACCGTTCTAAGGTAGTTTTTAAATCTTTAACCTGATTTTTTAGACTTGAATTTTCTTCCTCAAGTTTTTGAACTTGAGTTGGAAATTCAGTCTGACTCTGGTCAAGTAAGGGTTTAGTGTCAGCCACTTTTTTAAGGACAGTTATTTCCTTTAGAAGTGACTTAACTTTCAGGTTTGACTTAGCTAATTTGCGCAATAAATAACTAACTAAAATGTTTAACCGGGAGATACTTACAGCGGGGTCTGGTCCTTCGGAAACGGATACGGATCCGTGGCTTTGCTCGGACTCTGCCTCAGACTCGCTCTCGCTTCCGGATTCGACGATTTGGTCCCGGGCCATTAATGCGAGTAGACTCGTCTGTTCGAGCTCGTCGTCGTCGTCCTCCGATGAAGATTCGTCCCATGTTGCCTTAAGGACCTTTTTCTTTCTTTGCTTTTTGACCTCCTTCAGGTTAGGGCAGTTGGATTTGATGTGCCCTTTTTGGTTGCACCCGTAGCATGTAACTTCAAACTTCATCTTTGAGTTCTGTGAACCTTCCTTCATTTTCACTGCCTTCTTTAGATCTCTTTTGTTGAAGCCCTTCGTCTTGTAGAGCTTCTTTACGAGGTTTATCAGCTCGGTTGTAATTTCAATGTCTTCATCGTCTGAGTCTGTTGGATCTTCCGACTCCGGTTCCGTTCTTCGTCGTGATCTCGGTTCCCGTGTTCGACTTGTACCTGCAACCAATGCAATACCTTTCTCGGTTAGCTGTGCATTAGTCTGCTCGTGAAGTTCAAATTCACAAAATAGTTCGTCTAATTTTAATGAAGACAAGTCCTTGGAAACTTTCTAGGTATCTACTATTGATGCCCACAATGTATTCCTTGGAAATGAGTTTAAAGCATACCTTATGACGTCCCGATTCTCTATCTTCTGCCCGATTCCGTGAAGAGAATTGAGGATGCTCGCATGTAGGGAATTCGCCGTCTCGCCTTCCTGCATCTTTAGATTATATAATTTATTAAGTAAAAGATCTCTTTTACTTACCTTGGCGTCGTTAGTGCCTTCGTGGAGTTCGACTAGCTTTTCCCAGAGCTCCTTTGCGGAAGAGAACGGGCCGACCCTGTTGAGTTCTTCTTTGGAAAGGCCGCACTGGAGGGTGCAGGTAGCTTTGGCGTCGGCTTCCACCTTTTTGATTAGAGGGGCGTCCCACTTCTCGCAGGGAGTTGGTTTGCCGTCGTCATCGGAAGGTAGCTGAAGTCCCGTCTTAATGATCATCCATGTTTCGAACTGGATCTTCAGATACGTCTCCATTCTTCCCTTCCAGTAACCGAAATCATCTCCGGAGAATAGTGGGGGACGAACAGTACTGAACCCCTCTTGTTGAGCCATTTGTAATATGCAACAAGAACAATAAAAATATATGTTCCAAGACTAAGTCTTGGATTAGTAGTGCGGGAATAAAGAATAGTAATAATAACGAGCTCGAGTGGTGTTGTACCAACTTCGAGCAAAAGCCGATTCGATAAAAGAATTAGAATAAAGCTATAAGGCTAGATTCTAATTGACTCCGAAAAATATAAAATACTACGAAAAATTTGTTTTGAAAGGTGGTTGCACCAATTCAAAATGACCCCGCTCTGATACCAATTGTTGGATCGAGACCACGCTAGAGGGGGGGTGAATAGCGTTCGTGGCTATTTCTTTCGATTCGTAAAACAAATGAGTAAAAGCGCAGCGGAATGAAGAAATAACAAACACAGAGAGACAAGGAGATTTACTTCGTTCAGAGCCTAAGGCGACTCCTACTCGAAGGCCCGCGATCCTTGATCGCTTTCCATGGGCAACAACTATAAGCACGATAAAAATATTACAGACTAATTACAATTCAAAGCAATAAACAGATTATACCGACAACAAAAACTAAATCTGAAGCTCCGGGTTGTCGGGGTGTCGTTGCAGCACTTTCTGGATCGAGTCGTTAGCAGCTTGTCGCAGAGAGATTGCTTAGAAGATTGTTATTCTGAAGCTGCACCTCGACCCTTCTTTTATATGAAGTTCCGGGCGCCTGGATCCCTTCCGGGCGCCTGGAGTGTGACGTGGCCAACCAACCAGGATGCTCCGCGTAGCGAAGTCGCGGCAGGGATAAAGTTTGGTCCCGGGCGCCCGGACAGCCTTTTCCAGCAGGTTCCTCACCTGCAAACAAAGGTTAGTCCGAGCAATATCCCCTGCAAGACAGTGTTAGAATAAGATAAAACATTGTAAAGAAGAATTGGCAGTCTTCGGACTGTCCGAGTCTGACTTCGGATTTCCAACCGGAAATCCTAGGTCTACGGGGAACGCGTCCTCACCTACTCCACTCAGGAGATTTACCTATTGCCAGTCGATCCTCCAGATTGACTGGACTTTTGCTTAGCACTCGACGCTTCCGGACTTCCTACTGGACATCCGCTTCCCGGCTAGTCCAGTCTTTCACCTGGTTCGCGACACCAGGACTTTCCACCTAGGGTTACCACGCCCTAGGATTTTTGCCTGAAGCCATCGACCTGCCAAGACTTTCCGCATAGGGTTACCACCCCCTATGACCTAGGGTTACCACCCCCTAGGGTTTTCCACCTGCCTAACCGCAGCTAGGACTTTCCTGAAATACTCATTCAAACATGTTAGATCACACACTAACTTAACTTTGAATCCTTTGCCATTATCAAAACTAAGGTTCGATCGTCGGATGCTTCTGCACCAACACATACAATGATTTTTAAAAATTTCTTGCTAAGAGTAGATTGTATCTCATTGAAACCTTTGAAAATGAGTGCGGACTCGTGGCTTGATTCAGGTTTAGACCCGTCTTCCGATTCTTGTTCGTAAGCCATCAGTGTGAGGTGGTTGGTGTGCTTCTGTTCTGTTGGTGTAGGTTGCACTAACAGTTTGATTTGATGTATGATAAATAGGTTAAAGTTAGATAGATTGTTTGTCTAACGCTTCTACCAAGTATGTAGGAGTTGACTGGTCTAAAGGACCTAACACCAGGCTGAAATCCAATTAGGTCCACGGGACCCGATAGCTGGTGGGAAGTCCAGCTAGGTCCGCAAGCCCCAATAGCTGGTGTGAAGTCCAAATAGGTCCACGGGGCCCGATATCTGGCGAGAAGTCTGGTTGGGTCCGCGGGACCTGACAACCGACCGAAGTCCAGTTGAGTTTGTGGACCTGATAACTAGCAGGAAGACTTGGTGTGTCAGAGGCAAGTCGAGTGACTGCAAGTGGTAAGTAAAGGTAAGCAATTGGAGGAGAGATCCAGTGAGGACGTGTTCTCCGTTGAGGAAACTGTATGCGTTAGTCCAGCTTAGGTCCATTTGGGAGACCTAAGCTGAGACCTTAACTAGGTCCTGGTCTTGGAGAGACAGGATCTAATTAACACTCATAATCTATTATGTTGTGCTAACTCTATTTTGTAGGGTAAAATATATTTTTTTTGATTGTCTGGACTAACCTTTTTTTTGCAGGTGGAAAGGCTGAGAAAAGGGGTCCAGGCACCCAGAGCTGGTCCGGGCGCCCGGACCCGGTCCAGGCTCCCGGACCCAAAAATTGATCCACAAGCTTATGTTGAGTGTGTCGATTGGTTGAGCACGTGGTCCAGGCGCTTAAAGGGGTTCCAGGCGCCCGGAATGGACCTATTTAAAGGCCTTCAACTCGGAGCTTCAGAACGACAACTACAACGACTTTCTCTTCTTCTCGGTGCTCTGAAAAAGCTCCTGCGACGTTGTGAAGCTCCTTCGACAATCGGCGATCAAGATTCTTTTCTTTTTTCATTGTCGGTAACACTGTTTTATAGTTCTTATACTTGCAATTTGTAACCATGTCGAACTATTAGTGGATTGCACAACGAAAGAACTCGTCGAGTGCGGACCTTGGAGTAAGAGTCGTCGAAGGCTTCGAACCAAGTAAAAATTTGGTCATGTTAGCATTGTTTCTTAATCTTCTATTGCGTATATGTTTTAAATCGAATTTTTGACGATCGCTATTCAGCCCCCTTTTAGCGTTCTTTCCAATCCTACAAGTGGTATCATAACAAGGTTCCGCTCTGAATTGGTGCAACCACTAATCAGGCAAAGGAGGTGATATTTTTTGTCTTTTTTCTTTCTATTTTTTTTTTTCGTTTTTGAGCTTTTTCGATATAATCTAAATTGGTACAATTACCTCTTTGGATAATTTGTTTTCATTGCAAACTAATCTGAATTGGTGCAACACCAATTCAGTCTTAATATTTTCATTTTTCTCCCACACTGCTAATCCAAGACCCATTCTTGAGACCTCATTTTCTTTTTCTCTTTGTGTGCAAGATTCAATGTCCAAAACAAGGGATACAGTACCGTTCGTCCTCCCCTTTTCAATAGTGATGACTTCTCATACTGGAAGAAGCGGATGGAGGTATACCTGAAGACTGACTTCGGCCAATGGTTCAACATCATCAAAGGCTACAAGGCTCCTGTCTACAACACCGGAATTCCAATGGACCCGAAAAATTAGAACCCGGAAATGAAGAAGAAGGCCCAGATCAACTTCAAGGCTCTCAACACAATCCAATGCGGATTAACAAAGAAGGAGTTAAACCGCGTCGGCCCACACGAAAGTGCGAAGGAGATGTGGATAAACTTATCAAACTACACGAGGGAATCAACGACGCAAAGCTAACAAAAAGGGACCTTTATTTAAATAAATTATTTAACATAAAAATACAGGAAGGAGAATTTGCGAGTTAACTACATGCAAGGATAAAAGATATCCTCAACAGGCTTTATACAATCGGCCATCAAATGGAGAACTGAGACTTGATAAGGTATGCTCTAAACACGTTTCCTCAAAATGCACTATGGGTATAGCCATCAATTTAGGTTGGGCCCGTCAGGTTGGCCCGCCCTGCCAAATAATTTAAGCAGGTTGGGTTAGAATGTTATCAACCCAAGCCCACCGTGGGCCGGCCCGCCTAGGCCTGCAACCTCACGGGTTGGCCCGCAACGGGCTTAGATTGGCTCGTGGTTGAAAAACACATGTAACCTAAGTTTTATGCCAATTTATTATCTTTCTTTATTATAATTTTGAAATAGAAATAGTACTTTTCATCCAACATAAGTACTAGTTTATGTCCATTTATATTTAAAATATATGTTTATGTATATATTTGATTGATGAAACCTTTCCTAAGTAAAACGTTGAAGATATGAAACATTTTTTTTATTTTTTAAAAAAAAATTAATGGGCCCGCGAGTTGGCCTGCCAAACCCGTAACCCGCCTTAGATTAAGTTGTGTTGGAAATTTCCTAACCCGCCAAGTTGACGGGTCGGCCTGTCCGGCCTCGTTAAATAGTCGGCCTATTATGGGCCGACCCACCCTACCACGGGTTGGCCCGTCTGATAGCTCTAACTATGGACATCTATCATGGATGCTTATAAAATTTCGAGGAACTTATCTAAATTAAAAATAGATGAATTGTTTTATGAACTTGAACTCCATGAACAGACTAACTCAAAGTAGGTCAAGAAAGGTATTGCTCTTTTTGTATGTCCCTCAAAAGAAGCTAAACAGAAGAACAAACAAGAGCCAGAATTTGAATCTGACTCAAAAGATGAAGAAGAACAACTTGTGAACATGGTCAGAAAAATGTTCATAAGAAGAAAGAACAACTTGAAGAAGGACCTACAAAAGGTAATCATGTCAAATGACACGAAGGCGAAGATCACATGCTACCGGTGTAACAAGAAAGGACACTACAAGCACAAGTGCCCAAAGGTGAAAGACGAAAAATCTAAAACAACTAGAAAGAAAAAAGCACTCAAGGCGATGTGGGGCGAATCATCTTCAGAAGAAAGAAAAAGGCACTCAAGGCGATGTGGGACGAATCATCTTCAGAAGAAAGAAAAAGGCACTCAAGGCGATGTGGGACGAATCATCTTCAGAAGAATCGGATGCTGAAGATCAGAAGCACCATAACTACCTCGCACTGATGACAACAGGACCAGAATTAGAAAGTGAGTCAGAACAAGATGACGAGTCTGAATACGAATCAAGCCATGAGTCCACACTCATTTCCGAAGGTTTGAACGAGGTATCTTCTATCCTAACCTCAAAATTCTTTAGAATAATCGCATGTTTAAATAAAAAATTAATCAAACATGAAAAACAATTCGAATCACTTCTTGAGGAAAATCAACGCCTCAAGTAACAAGTTGAAAAAAGAAATCCAAATCAAGATATAAAACTTGAGGAGGAGAACATAAATTTAAAAAAAATGAAATTAATAATCTTAAAGGATTATTAGAATCCTTCACAACTAGATCAAAAAACTTGGACTTAATTCTTAAAACTCAAAAGGCTGTATATAATAAATCTGGGCTTGGATACAAGACCGGCTCAACAAACAAAACTTTTATATCACCGATAAGTCAAAATAAAAACCTGACTAAAGCTTGGGTTCTGAAAATGTGTCTTACCACGCAAATAGGACTCAATCAATTCTATGTACCAAAAACTAAAATTCATTATCTAAAACTAAATCCAACTAAACCTATTAACTCAAAACTAAAGAATCAAATAAAATCAAATAAATCAAATCATAAAATGAAGTCGAACAAGTCAAACTCAAATAAATCAAATAATTACCATCAAGTTTATTATAACTATAAAAATAAACGACATAAACCTAAAACATAAAAACTCAATAATTTAGGGGAGGCTCCAAATTAGTTGGCACCTCCAAAATATTAGTTTACCCGGTTGGATAATTAGAATTAGATTAAATAGGACAAAAGTTTAACTTGAAAAAGAGCACTGGAGAGGTTTTGGATGATAATAAGTTAGGGAAGCTCTATCTATGCATGTCTAGGAAGATATGGCTTCAACCTGGTGCATTTGGCTTAGTGGAACTAACTAACGCTACCCTTTACCAATACTAGCTAGTTAGACCCAAGTTTTGTTATTAAGTTCAGTGGATAGAACTATTTGGAAAACCTCGAAGGCATGATTACTCTAATGATGTCCAGGTGACTCACCATGGCCCAGAAATTTATCTGAAAAATATCTATTTATTAAACTCAAAGCTAAACTTGAATCTAACACAAAGTTAAACCAAATCCTGAAATTTAATTTAACTCATCTCACAAAATCATAGGATCCCTTTTGTTTGAAAATTTAGACTGGTGAGATGAATAAGGATAATTTAAAAGTAAACTAAATCTAAATAATTAAACTGAAATCAAATAATTAATTCATTAAAATTATTTATAAATAAGTTTAAAAATATTATTTGTGTCTAAAAAATCTTAGATTAGGGGGGGGGGGATATTTTTAGGATAATTTTTAAAAATTCTAGGAAAATTTATTTACTTATATTTTCTAAAAATTTCCTATTTCGTTAGTTTTTCAAAATTTGTTTTGTCCTTAGCCTAGATCAAACCCTAGAAAGCATGATCCTATAGATCTAGGAATTGAGCATCTCACAAACACACTAGGTTACCTTAACTGTGCATGTATAAACATAGAATGGTGTGAGATGCGTAGACATTTTGTTTGGACTTCAGATGCTTATATCAGTGCATCAATATAAGTCTGGGTAAAAAATACAATAGAATATTGACCAAATCAAATAGTCTTTTTTCAGTAAATATCTAATTAGACATAAATACTTGATTTGACTAACCAGGTAAATACTACTATCTTCTGATAGTTAGTTAGTAACCAAGGATTAGATAGTTAAGGACCAATAATAAATGAATATAATATATTTAACTAAGCTTTTATTACTACTACTCTTCTTAAATTTTTATCTCAATTAGTCTTCTAACCTATGTTAACTTAATCTTTGACTTAATTACTAACTTAAATTAATCTTCAATTAATTAATTAATGAAATTAACTCAAAATAACCTTTAAACTTGAATTAATCCTCAAGTTAATCAATTTAATTAACCATTAATTAAATTCATAATTTTTCTTAAATCAATCTTTAATTAACTTCTTAAGCTAATTAATCGTCAAAATCTACGTTAATTAACTTAAGTTTCAACTTAATTTCACAACTTGAAATTAACTTATAACTTACACTAATTTATTCTTAAACAACTTATTTAATTTAAATTAATCTTTAAATTTAATCAATTCTATAAATCTACTTAATTCTTAACCTAAATTAAAGAATTGACATAAACTAATTATCTCTTAACTTATTTAACAAATTAATTAATCTATTAAAACTCTCAATTAAAATCCTTAATCTTAATTAAAAATAACTAAATTAACCATTTTAACTTAATCATTTTTTTAATCTCTAATTCGACTAAATACCACAACTATTTAACTTAAGATAATTACTTAATCATTTTCTTTACTTAATCTTCCAATTTCACCTAATAAAATTAATTAAATAATTTAACTTGAATCAATTTGTCACTTAAATCAATCTATTAACTTAGGCAACCTTTTAATTTGCTCAATTTTCAAACAAATTAATCTTTAATTTAATTAATTTTAACTTAAATAACTTGTTAAACTTAACCCCTAACTAATTAATTAAAAAATAAAAAACCACGAACAGGAGCCCAAAACCAGGGGCACCCACCCCTGGTATCGAGATCCAAGCGCTCGAAAAGGGGTCTAGGCGCCACATACCACCCCCATTCCAAGCGCTCGGACTGAGTTCGGGCACCCGGAACACCCTATAAAAGGAGGGGTAGGAGCGCCCCCAACCTTTGCCCCTCACCCTCTTCTCTTTTGCAAAAAACCCCTCATTGGGTTTTATGAGCAAAAGCAAGAAAAGGAAAAATAATTTTTCCTAAAACTTTCCTACTTCAGTTATCAAGCCGTGTATTGCAAATCAATCGAGGTCGTCAATTCTTTTATAAATATTCCCGATACCTTAGTAAATTTGTTAACTTTAAAATTTAATTTTTTTAGTGCTTAGAATTTCATTTTTAAGATGTTATTTGTTAATTAGGAAATGATTACGTACTGGTGCTAGCCCCTCGACCACTAGTACAGACCCTAGATTTCCTACTGAGGAACTTAGGATTAGGTTTACCTCTACTATCTATATGCCTGTGTTGTTTAGATATTTAGATAGGAAGTTTTTCATGCGATCATGCATTCCATCTGTAGAGGTTATTGATTATTGCAGTTTACTACGCTTAGTTTATTGCACTAGTTCAGTTAACATAGGTCTGTGTGCTAAACTGTATAACAACTTAGTTAGAGTTGATAATCTTACCTATGCTACTAGGGTCGCTGGTACGGACATTACACTATCCCCCACTATCATCTATACCTTTTTAGGACTACGACCATCCACGTGTCCTTTTCAGTGCTACCCTCTTATGGATCTACCATTTGGTGATCCCTATTCACATATTACACTCGCTACAATTTATTCATATTTTTTTAGGAGTCGGCGTGTACCGATTGTGATCCTATTTTGTTCAGTCACCCTTAGAGTTCAAGACTATGTCTTTTATAGGGTCTTAGTCACATACATTTTGCCTTTGACCACTCACGATGTAGCGATGATGCGCTCTTTAATTTATTTCTCATTTATGCATTATGTCATAGGTTAGATATAGATATAAGTTTGCACATATTTTATACCATTCTCTATTCAGCTGGTATCACCACCAGTCGACGGGTCCACATGCCCTATTATCACATTTTGACCGCCTATATAACCTCATTGGGCGTTGATGTCACCACAAGTGATGTCAGAGCCCTAACTGAGTTTGACATGGTTAGTACTAGGAACTTCTCCTTAGGTGGTGCTTATATAGATGATGACAGTGTCCTATCCTGGAGGAGAGAGGACCAGCACCAACATGATCCAGTCGCTTAGCCTCCACCTGATCCAGATGCCCAGCCCGAGCCTGATCCTGAGGCCTAGGATCAACCTGATTCAGCTCCAGGAGAGGAGGCAGAGCTAGATGCGTATATCGTGGATCTCTTTAGGGCACAGACACCTCCAGTCCCTTGTACTCTAAACGACCGAGTCACCTGACTTGAGGTGGCCATGACGAGTCTTTGACAGGCGGTCTCCGATCTTCGATGGGATATGTCCAATTCTCGAGAGGAGAACTAGACTCGTCATATTGAGTTGATGGACTTCTTGTGCTCTTGGGGTTCCGGTCCATCTTCCTCGTCTTTGCAGTAGTACAATCCTTGATTGTTTTTATTTGTACATATTGACTTGATGTGACTTTACTTTCATTTCAGTTACTAGTATTCCATTTCTCTTTAGCCAGTTTCACTTTAGTGATTTGACTTGCTATTGCTTATTGTTTAATCTCACTATGTTATCATATTAAGGGGGAGAATTTATAAGTTAAAAATGATTTCTAAAAATGATCTTTCTATATTTTTTTCCTTAAAACATCTCTCTTGCCTTGAAAATTTTCCTCATTTTTTGGAAGTACTTTCGAAATTAGCCTCACATAGTTATATTTTTCAAAGTACTTTGGATTTTTGAAGAAAAATATAATTTATTTATTTAAAAATTCTTGACAAACTTACTTTGAAAACTTTCAATCAAATGTTTTGAAAAATATTTTTAGAATATTTTGAAAAGTTATTCCACTTTAATTTTTTTTAAAGAAGTTTTTACAAAGCTTTACTTCAACAATGCTCTTATATAAATAACTCCTTAGAAGTTTTGCTTTAAACTTCCTTTGAAAATATTACTTAGACATTTCTCTCCAAACTTTCTTTTGAAAGTCTTACTTAGAAAACTTTGAATTTTTGAAAATCATTTTGAAAAATAGCTTTACCTTATTTTGAAAAGTTATTACTTTTAAAATATTTGAAAATCTTACTTGCAAAATTTCTCAAAATATTTATTCCTCCCTCAAATGAACTTGAACTTCTGTCTTGTTACAAAGTTATTTAAAGTAATTAATATTAAAAATTCTTTACATTGCCATAATTCTTTGAAACTTGCTTAAAGATCTCAGCTTGTAATATTTTCTTACTTATTTTTTATGCATTATGTCTTTATTTTTTTGATATATGCCAAAGGGGGAGGATAGTGGGTTAAGTTAGAAAATTGAACCCACTGTAAACATTTTATGCTTTATTACTTTATTGTATTTTTTTTCTTTATATTTTTTTCTAACTTTAACCCAGGTTGTCATTACATTAAAAAGGGAGAGATTGTTGGTGCAGGTTGCACTAACAGCCTGGTTTTGATGTATGACAAATATGTTAAAGTTAGATGGGTTGTTTGTCTAACGCTTCTACCAAGTGTGCAGGAGTTGACCAGTCTGAAGGACCTGACACCAGGTTAAAATTCAGCTAGGTCCGTGGGGCCCGATAGTTGGTGGGAAATCCAGCTAGGTCCTCGAGCCTTGATAGCTGGTGCGAAGTCTAGATAGGTCTACGGGGCCCGATATCTAGCAAGAAGTCCGGTTAAGTCTGCGGGACCTGACAATCGACTGAAGTCCAGTTGGGTCTGCGGACCTGACAACTGGCAGGAAGACTTGGTGGGTCAAAGGCAAGTCGAGTGACTGTAAGTGATAAGTAAAGGTAAGCAACTAGAGGAGAGATCCAGTGAAGGCGCGTTCCCCGTTGAGGGAACTGTAGGCGTCGGTCCATCTTAGGTCCATTTGGAAAACCTAAGCTTTTAAGGATAATAACCAATGAACTCTTGGGTTCATTGGTAGTGGAAATCTTTCCAACCTGCGAGTCTTACTTGGAAGGAAAAATAACCAAGAAGCTTTTAAGTCTAAGGGGTATGGAGCCAAAAATATGTTGGAATTGGTTCATTCTGATTTGTGTAGACCTTTGACTATTCAGGCAAGAGGTTGTTTCGAATATTTCATCTCATTTATAGACGACTATTCGAGATAAGGATACATTTACTTAACGCGCCACAAGTCTAAGTGTTTTGATTAGTTCAAAGAGTATTAGGCTGATGTGGAGTAAACGTCAAAGTAAAAGTATCAAGATACTACGGTGAAATCGTAGTAACGAGTACCTCTTAGGAGAGTTTAGGAGTCACTTATCAGGAGTCGGGATTTAATCCCAACTAACTGCACCTGATACACCCCAACAGAATGATGTAGTAGAAAGAAGGTATAAGGCTCTTATGGAATAATTAGATCGATGATGGGTTATTAAGAAAATTATCAAATTCGTTTTAAGGATATACACTGGAAACAGAAGTGAATATAGTACCTTCTAATTCAGAACTCTCTACTCCCATAGAATTGCAGAATAGGCATTAGCCTAGTCTGAAGCATATTCAAATTTGGGTGGTCTAGCACATGAGAGACACTGATAAGTTGGACAGGAGTTCACTTGTTTGTAGGTTATCCTAGAGAAACGAAAGGAGGTTTATAGTCCTAAAAATCAGAAGGTCATTGTTAGCACCAATGCATGATTTTTAGAACAGGACTATGTAATAAACCATAAGCCCATAAGTAAATTTATTCTTAAGAAAATAATAAAGGACACGTCTAATCTAGTACCAACTGTACAAGATGAAATATTACAAGAAACTGCAACACGTATCACAGATGATATATAATTGCAGAAAGTGCCTCGTCGTAGTGGGAGGGTTGTTAGGCAATCTAAAATATTCATGTTTTGGGAGAATTTTTGGACTTGATCCATGGTAAACATGAACCTAATTCCCGGACATATGACGAAGCGCTCCAAGATAAAGATGCAGCATCTTTGTAAAGAGCAATGAATACAGAATTAAAATATATGTATTCTAATAAAGTCTGGGAGCTTGTAGAACCACTAAATGGTGTAAAAGTCATTGAGTGTAAATAAGTCTACAATAGGAAAAGATGGATAGACAGGAAGGTGAAAACTTTCAAAGCAAGGCTTGTTGAAAAAGGAAACTTTTTCGCCGGTAGCCATGCTTAAGTCTATCCGGATTCTTTTATCTATAAGGACTATGAGATTTGGCAAGCGAATATCAAGACAGATTTCCTTAATGGAAGTCTTAAAGAAAGCATCCATATAAAGCAACCAGAGAGGTTCATTGCAAAGGGCAAAGAGCAAAGAGCATCTAGTATGTAAGCTCATTCGATCTATGGACTGAAGAAAAGCTTCAAGGTCTTGATTCATCTGGTTTAATGAAGTAATCCAGGTCTGTGGATTTATTCAGTGTCCAGATGAGTCTTGTGTATACAAGTAGTGTAATGGAAGCGTGGTGGTATTTCTTGTATTATACGTAGATGACATTTTTGATAGTTGGAAACAATATCAAAGTGTTGTCGGAAGTAAGAGTATGGTTGTCCAAACAATTCAATATGAAGGACTTAGGAGAATGAGCACACATTCTTGGGATCAAAGTCATAAGGGAGGTATTTACCTCGGCTTTGCCGAGATTCGTACCCCAGACCTCATTGTGACAACACCTCATGCGTTAGCCACTAGACCCATCTGAGAGGACATAAGGGATCGCAAGAAAAGGATGGTGTGTCTATCTCAAGCTTCATATATACAATCCTTGCTCGTTAGCATGCAAAACTCCAAGAAAGGTTTCTTACCTTTTAGGCATGGAGTAGCTTTATCTAAAGAGATGTTTCCGAAGACATCAAAGGAGATAGAGGACATGAAGGTAGTTCTTTATGCTTCGGCTGTCGGAAGCCTAATGTATGCTATGTTGTGAACGAGAACAGATATCTGTTTTACCGTGGGCATGATTATCAAATATCAAAGTAACCCAGGACTAGGACATTGGACTGCCGTAAAGCATATATCAAAGTACCTTAGAGGCACTAGAGATTATATGCTAATTTTCAAGGCAGATAATTTGATCCCTGTGGGTTACACGGATTTTTGACTTCCAATCAGATAGGGACAATAGTAAGTCGACCTCGGGGTTTTGTGTTTACTTTAGGAGGTGAAGCCATAACTATGAAGGAGTGTTAAGCATAGGTGCTTTTCCGGACTCCATCATAGAAGCTGAGTATGTGGCAGCCTCTGAGGCAACCATAGAAGCTGTATGGCTCATATACTTCATGATGGACTTAGACATTGTAACGACCCGGCCCTTTGGCCTCTTGGGCGGCCCTTGTGGCGGCCCAATTGGCGGCCCTTATGTCGTCGGCCCATTTGGCGACCTCTTATGTCGTTGACCGACGACCCTTTGGCCGTGCCGTTACTCACTAGGACTTTCCACCCCTGGCCAGTGGATTTTTGCCTTCCCCAGGATTCGAACACTAGACCTCCAGACTTAAGTACTAGAGTTTATGAATCCTGGTAGCCAAGTGAGAGCCGCTCACTTGGCTACCAGGATTCATAAACTCTAGTACTTAAGCCTGGAGGTCTAGAGTTTGAATCCTGGGGAAGGCAAAAATCCACTGGCCAGGGGTGGAATGTCCTAGTGAGTAACGACACGGCCAAAGAATCCTGGGGAAGGCAAAAATCCACTGGCCAGGGGTGGAATGTCCTAGTGAGTAACGACACGGCCAAAGGGTCGTCAGTCGACGACATAAGAGGTCGCCAAATGGGCCGACGACATAAGGGCCGCCAGTTGGGCCGCCTCAAGGGCCGCCCAAGAGGCCAAAGGGCCGGGTCGTTACAATACCTTTTATTGTAACGACCCGGCCCTTTGGCTTATTGTAACGACCCGGCCCTTTGGCCTCTTGGGCGGCCCTTGTGGTAGCCCTTATGTCGTCGGCCCATTTGGTGACCTCTTATGTCATCGACCAACACTTATTTTTACTCACTAGGATTTTTTTCACCCCAGGATTCGAACTCTAGACCTCCAGGCTTAAGTACTAGAGTTTATGAATCCTGGTAGCCAAGTGAGCGGCTACTAGGATTCATAAACTCTAGTACTTAAGCCTGGAGGTCTAGAGTTCGAATCCTGGGGAAGGCAAAAATCCACTGGCCAGGGGTGAAAAGTCCTAGTGAGTAACGGCACGACCAAAGGGTCATCGGTCGACGACATAAGAGGTCGCCAAATGGGCCGACGACATAAGGGCCGCCAGTTGGGCCGCCACAAGGGCTGCCCAAGAGGCCTAAGGGCCGGGTCGTTACAGACATGATTTCTGGTTTATCCAAAATTATTACAATTTATTGCAATAATAATGGTGCAGTAACAAACTCGAAGAAACCATAAGTTCATAAGACAAGTAAACACAATAGAGCGTAAGTACTACCCAATACGAGACATCGTATAACGAGGAGAAGTTGTTGTCGCCTAGATTGCATCAGGTGATGACCTGTAGATCCTTTCACTAAGGTCCTTAAGGCAAGAGCTTTTGATGGACATGTTGAAGGGTTGGGAATCAGGCGTATGGCAGTATTTATGGCAGCATAGTCTTTTAGTATAAGTGAGAGATTGTTGGAATGTATACTAAAAGCCTAGCTTTTATAAACATTTATTTAGAAATAAAGAATCACAATGGTCAAATACCTACATTTATTTGTTAAGTGTAGTTGTTCAATTAATTTATATTGTAGATAACATGGTGTGTGGTGTCACACACAGAAGATCATGTTATCAGTTCTTTATAAATTATAAACTGTTGCTCACGACTAAGATGGAAAGGAACAAACCATTGGAATAGTCGTAGTGTAATTAGGTATTAGTTTATCTTGACTAATAAATTACACTAGTACACTCTAAGTGTATTGAGTATGATCATTTTAGGTAAGTTCTTTTTATACTGACTTGATAAAAGAACTAGACCTTAGTTATTATGAAAGTGTGTGCTCTTAATCCTAATATAATAACAAACACATATATTTAATATTTATTTCTTTGACTTATCAATGGGTGAGATTTAGCTCGATAAATCAATAAGCTCGATAAGTTGGGAAATGATATTACTTATAGTGTGTGTTGTTGATTATAGAAGGAATCTGTGTCCTACTTATCTAGGTTGAGAATGTCCCCAAGAGGAGCTCATAAGGATTGTCATGTTAAACCCTGCAGGTGGACTTAGTCCGACATGACGATGAAGTTGAGTGGTACTACTCTTGGAGCTAGACATTAATTAAGTGAGTTGTCAGTAATTTACTTAATTAGTGGGCATTCGTTATCTTAAACACAGGGAGACTAACACACTCATGATAATAAGGAGCCCATAATGTAATTTGGGATTGGTGCGGTAGTGCGATAATAACTCTCTATTGGAATGAGTTATTATCGATGAACTTGAGTTGTGTGTTCGGGGCGAACACGGGATACTTAAGTTCATCAGAAGGCCAAAACCAATTTCTCCTCTAGGTCCCTGTTGTAGCCTCATTAAAGTCTCAAGTCCAAAGAAAGGCCCATCTTGGTGTCCAAGAAGGGGGCCGGTTCATTGCTTGGTGACCAAGCAATGACCGGCCACATTGTCCTCTTAAGGGGTCGGCCCCTTTCTTGGTGCCCAAGCAAGAGGGGGTCCGGCCACATTAATTCAAATAAGGAGGGGTGTTTTGAATTTTTAAAATCTTCTCTTTGTAGAAAACTACAAGTTTTAAAAGAGAGATTTTAAATTTAAAAACTTTCCTTTTTTGAATTAGGCCACATGTTTTGAAAGAAAGTTTAAAAGTTTAAAACTTTCCTTTTTTTAGCCATCCTCATGGTTTAAGAAAAAAAAGGAAGAGAAGTTTTAAAATTTAAATTTTCTATCACTATGTTAAAAAAGGAAATTTTTAAGAGAAGTTTTAAATTTTAAAACATGGTTTTAATTTTTGAAACTTTCCTTTTTTAACATTCACTTTAGGAAATTGAAAGAGAGCTTGTAAAATTTTATAAGAGTTTTTTCTTTGCTTATAAAATTTTTTACAAAGAATATTTTCCTTTTAATTGTGGTCGGCCACCTTGCTTGGTGCCCAAGCAAGGGCCGACCAATAGGATTAAACCAAATCCATGATTTGGTGATTGATTCAATCAAGAGGAAAGAAAAGGAAAATAAAAAGGGGAAAAGGAAAAACTAGAGGAATATTTTAATTTTTTTGTAAAAAGTTTTTTCTTATTTGTCTTGGGAAAGTAATATAAAAGAAGGGAAGGAGAGGCCTCATAATGCATGCTATTCTTTTCTCTCTTCTCTCTAGTTTTCTCCTAAGGGCCAGCCCTTGCTTCTCTTCATGCTAGGGCCGGCCACCTCTTGTGGTTCTTCATTGTGGCCGGATACAAGAAAAGGAGAAGAAGAGGTGAAGTAGGGAAGACAACAACTCTTATTCTCTTGTGGAGTTCTTCATGGTGGCTGGCTCTCTCCCTATCCCTTTTCCCTTGCTCTCTTTGGTTCCTAAATTGGTGGTGGTGGCTGAATACTAGAAGGAGGGAGAAGAAGCTTTGGGTGGTGTTCATCTTGGAGGATAGTCGCCCACACGACATCCAAGGCGAGGCGAGGAATACGGCAGAAGATCTCGAGGTCATTAGCATACAAAGAGAAGGTATAATTAGCAATTATTTTTCGCATCATGCTAGTTATTTTTCTTTGTTTGAATTCCAAACACAAGAGGCATTAGATCTAGTATTTCGAATTAGTTTTTTGAGTTTGTGTTTTCTTTTTTTTCGAATTTGTGATTCGATTGTTCTTTTTGGTTAACCTATAGTTATTTAAGGAAATTAAATATTAGTTTTCCTTAAAAGGCTTTGTCTAGGCGGTGGTGGTTGCTCCCATATCCAAGAAGGCCATGTGCCTCACCATGCAGTCCTGGAAGCCAATTTTAGAAATTAATATTTAATGGAATTAATAACATAGGTGGATTTGAATCAATAGTGTTAAGTTCTGCTTGCGATTCAAATCTAAACCATTAAGAATAGATAAGTTAAATTTGGAATTAATGATGTTAAGTTCCGTCTGCGATTCCTAATTTAACTTCTAAAGAACACAATAGGTTATTTAAGGAAAGGATCGATACTTGTACAAAATTTTTGTACAGTGAAACCGGTACGATTTTCCTAGGACTAACCAACACTTGGGGGGTGGTAACCCTAGGCGGAAAATCTTGGCGGGTCTAGTGCTTCGGGCAAAATCCTAGAGTCGGGAACTCTAGGTTGAAATCCTGGTGATCGCGGACTGGGTGGAAGTCTAGGCGGGTCGTGGAGCAGACGTCCAGCATGAAGACCGGAAGCATCGGGCTCTGAGCAAAAGTCCAGTTGGTCTGGAGGACCGGTCTGACAACAGGTAACTTCTCCTGAGAGGAGGAGATGAGGATGTGTTCCCCGTTGAGGGAATAGTAGGCGTCGATTCGACCTAGGGTTTCTAGAGGAAATTCGAAGTCAAAATCAGACAGTCCGAAGGCTGTCAAGTCATTGATTCAATTCATATATTTGTCTAACTCTATTTTGTAGGAAGACTAATGATTCTGCAAGTTGATGTTCAGCCTGGATCAGTCGACCGAACCTCCAAGCAAACATAGCAGAGTTCTAGCGAGTAGACCGGGTTTGACTGAGGGATCGATCGACCGAAACTCAGGATCGGTCGATCAAACCAGGGATAAGCGGTGACGTGGCCGAGCTGAGTTGATCGGACCAGATGTGCTAGGGATCGATCGACCAAATGACGGGAGTGGTCAATTGAACGAAGAAAGTATATCCGCGCAGAAGAGCCAGAAGGCAGATCGATTCAGGCAGGATCGATCGACCGATCAGGAAGATCGATCGACCGATCGATGATGGGTCAATCCTGATCCCAAGATCAGGGGATCTGGATCAGATCAAGCTCAACTATAAAAGGAGGGCTCGGCCAGGTGCTTCGACAACAATTCTTGAAGAACAACTTGAACTCTTACGCGTACTCTGAAAACGTCTAAACGCTGCTCCGACGACGATCAAGCTAGAAGTTCTATTTCTCCAAGTCGTTGGTAACAAGTTTAATTTTGAGCAATACTTGTAATCTGCATATTTGTACTTGTACTCAATTTCTGAATCTATAGTGATTGCCTAATGAAAGTGATCAACGATCGCGGGTCTTGGAGTAGGAGTCGCCACAGACTCTGAATCAAGTAAAAGAAAGCTTGTTAGCGTTGCTTGTCTTTTCATTCTTTATTTTGCTACGTATTTTGTGTGTTTTCCGAAATGAGTGAAAAAGCAACGCGTGCTATTCACCCCCCCTTCTAGCACGTCTACGATCCTACAGGGGCATCCTTGAACTTTTGAAGAAAGCCTATATCGAAAAGGTGCTTAATCGGTACGACATGCAAAATTGTGCACCTTGTGACACACTTGTGTCTAAAGGTGAAAGGTTTAGCCTGCAGCAATGTCCACAGCTTAAACTTAAGATTTAAGAGATGTAGAAGATTCCTTATGCATCTGCAATTGGAAGTCTCATGTATGCGCAAGTTTGCACGTGTCTAGATATTGTGTACATAGTTGGGATTAGGGATGTAAATGAACCAAACGGTTCACGAGCTATTCGGAGCTCGATTTGGTAAAAAGCTCTTTCAAGTTCGTTCGTTTATCTTATCGAGCCAAGCTCGACAGTTTTATCGAGCCGAGCTCGAGCTTAAGGATATTCGGCTCGTGAGCTCGCGAACATGTTTGTTTATAGGCTCGCGAGCCAAAAAAATGAGTCTTAAAACAAGCCTTAAATCGAGCCAAAAAATGAGTTCTAAAACGAGCCAAAAAAATGAGCTCTAAAATGAGCCAAAAAATGAGCTCTAAAATGAGACAAAAATGAGCCCGAAAATGAGCCCGAGCTCGCTTAACGAGTTAAGCTCGTTAACTTTGATAATCGAGCTAATAACAAGCTGAGATCGAACTGTTCGCGAGCTTGATAATTTTAAAATGAGCCGAGCTCGAGCCTTGTGATAAAAGCTCGATTCGAGCTTGAGCCCAAATATAACTTAAACGAGCCGAGCTCGAGCCTAATACTGTTCGGCTTGGTTCGGCTCGTTTACATCCCTAGTTGGGATATTAGGCAGATATTTGAGTAACCCTGGACCAGGACATTGAAAAGACGTCAAGAGAGTTATGAGGTATTTGTAAAGAACAAAAGATTATATGCTCACATATTAAAGATCAGGTCATCTGGAGGTCATTGGATATTCATATGCAAAGTTTGCAGGATGCTTAGACAGCAGGAGGTTCACCTCAAGTTATGTCTTCATGTTGGCAGGAGGGTCTATCTCTTGGAAAAGCGTCAAATAGACTCTTATAGCCACTTCCTACGATGGCGGCAGAGTTTATAGTCTGCTACGAAGCATCAAATCAGGGAATATGGTTACGAAACTTTATCACAACATTATAGATCGTCGATGGTATTGATAGGTCATTGAAGATTAACTATGATAATAAAAATATAAAACTATATTCAAAGAACAACCGCAGCTCGTCAAAGTCCAAGCACATTGACATCAAGTTTCTAGCAGTCGAAGAAAGAGTTCAGAGTGGTCAAGTATGGATAGAGCATGTTAGTACAAGCTTTATGATTACAAATCCACTCAGCAAGGGCTTACAACCCAAGGTGTTTCATGTGCATGTTGCACATATGGGGGTGCTTATATTGGGTGAAGTACCAGCTTAGTGGGAGTTTGTATTTATGTTTGTCATTTTGTTGCTCTCTATATATAATTAACACTTTTGTTATTATGCATATATGTTTATTTTTCACATACAGTTTCTTGTTTGTTGCAACAATAATAGATTTTAATTACCACTCTGAAATAAAGATATCATAATTTACTAATGTAGTTTAGCATTTGGTGTAGTAAATATGATATAGATTCTATTTTGAGTCATAAAGAATAAGTTATGGTTTACAACTGCAGTGTAGCTTAAGGTATTTGTAAACATGACATGGATCCTTTGAGTCATTAGGAGGATCAATTAAGAATGTGTGTGTGCAGATTACTTTTCATGCAATTCTTATGCTACACATCCACATTAGATCTATGCCATCAATAAAATTCATATTGTGATTACTATGAGATTTGTTACAATTATAGTAGTTATAACTCCTTTAATCCTTGCTAATAAAATTGATAAACCAGATTGTTTAGGGGGTATTTTTACCCATAAAGATTGGCATTGTTACATGTAACTAAGGAATATATTGTGTGTTATGTTACCTTCACATGTAGCCCAAGTGAGAGATTGTTGGATATTTTTATATCTGATAACCCGTTAGTGGACTTACCATGAATTCATAATCCACTATCTTGCCACTTAAGTTCAAACGCATTTGTAACGTCCCTAGTTTTTCCTTTGTTTTTTTTTACAGTTCATAAATATAACTGCAGACGTCACTTGCTCATATTTTCATAGCAGTTTTTGAGTTCAAATAAAATTATATTGACGGTTCAAAAAATAACATAGCTAAATATGGAAATTAAACTGGAAGGTCTTCTGTCTACATCTCCTGTCTCATTTGTTCAATTGTCTGAAAAAGAAAGGTTAAAGCCTATAAGTTGAGAGACTCAGCATATTCAAAACTATGTTATGCAACAATTAGTGCCTATAATCTAGTGTACTAAGGGAAACCATGTTCTAGGTAAATAGGGACCTTCCTACTAACTAACATACCACAAACGAATGCATAGGCATCGACATAAGCATGAGGGCGTAAATATAAGCATACGAATAGACATAATCATGAGTATGTACATCAGCATAACATAAGCATATGAACAAACATAATCATGAGCATGCATATAAGCATAACATAAGCATAAACATAAGCATACGAACAAATATAATCATGAGCATGTACATAAGCATAACATAAGAATACGAACAGACATAATCATGAGCATGTATATAAGCATAACATAAGCATAATATATCATAAATCTTTTTAAGGTAAGGATCGTTGAAAGTGACTATCTATCATTATATGGTCAATTGATCAATCTTAGCTGTAAAACCATGGTACCTGGCGACGGGACGTCAGCAACTCTCGTCACTGGGTAGTGGCCTAACATGGAAAATCGATATTGGGCTCCCTCTAGGGTCTTGTCCTGTAAACGGGATCCCTCTGGGGCCTTTTCCCTTACGGTGCTCCCATCTAATCATTATCATTTTGTCACAATCAACTTACCTGATATTGGGCTCCCTCTAGGGCCTTCTCCTGTAAATGGGCTCCCTCTTGGGCCTTCTCCTGTAAACGAGCTCCCTCTGAGGCCTTTTCCCTCACGGTATCCTCATTAAATCTTTATCATTATTATTATCACTTTGTTATATTCAACTTACCTGATATTGGACTTCCTCTGAAGCCTTTTCTCGTAAACGGGCTCCCTCTGGGGTCTTTTCCCCCACGGTATCCTCATTAAATCTTTATCATTATCATTATCATTATCATTATTACTTTAAGGTATCGTAATCAGACATAAGAGGGACATGAACATAAACTTAAGCACAAACATACAAATTCACAACATAAGCTTAAGCATGGATTTCAATGTAATTCTGTGCATAAACATAGTGTGAGCATGCATAAACATAAATATGGTATAATTGTAAACCTAAACATAAGCATGTAATTTTCATATCGTAAGCTTAAGCATAGACTTGTGCATTAGCTTAGCATGTGCATGCTTAACAACATAAACATGACATAATCATGAACCTAAACATAAACATGTAATTTCATATCGTAAGCTTAAACATAGACTTGTATATCAGCTTAGCATGTGCATGCTTAGCAACATAAACATAGCATAATCGTGAATCTAAACATAAGCATGCAAATTCATATCATACCTATCGCCTACTAAATGTTCATGATGTGGAGCAAGAGTAAACACAAGCATACAAGGCAAATTCCGAAATTACATATAGCATATATGGTCCTCATGGTGAAAGCAAGTGGTAACCTAACTCTACCAAACTCAAAACCAAAACTCATCTAAGGTATCTAAACATACATGAACGTGAGGAACTAAAATAAAATGATATGAGAAAAACATGAAACAATGGTAGAGCAACCATGATGAACAAACCCTTAAAATAGGATTTAAAACTACTCCTATCATATTCGAAACTTGCAAGGTCTATAATATAATTTGAGCATGCAAAGATCTCTAGTTTCTAATGGAAAACAAATAGAAGAATATGAAGTAATTATAGGGCAACATCATGATGAATAAACTCCTAAAAACAGTGATTAAAACCAAACCTATAGAATCCGCAACTTACTAGGCCTACAAATTCATGTGAGAATGAAAAGATCCCTAACTTCTAAGGGTAAACCAATAGCAAACCATGAGGCAAATTTTTGTACATCATCCAAATAAATAGCTCTTAAAAATAGTGGTTAAACCCCCCTATAAATCTGAAACACCCAAGCTTTATAATTCGAATTAAGCATCAAATGGTCTCCTATCTTCTAAAGGAAAACAACTAGAAGCATGGAACAAATTGTAATGCAACATCCATATACATAACTCTATAATAGAATTTAAACCTACCTTTATCAATATGAAATTTACTAGTTTTGTAAGTTGAATTAAGCATGGAAAAGTTTCCTATCCTTTAAGGGAAAACAACTAAAAGTATGGCCCAAATTATAGTGACACCTCCTAATACATAACTTTAAAAGTAGAATTTTAATATACTCCGATAAATCTGAATTTTTCAAGTCTTACAATTCCAGTTGAGTATCATATGGTTTTCTATCTTCTAAAGAGACCCACTAGAAGTATGGAACAAACATGAAGTGCAACATCAAATTACATAACTTCTAAAATAAAATTTTAGAACTACCCTTATGGATCTGAAACCTACAAGTTCTAAATGTAATGGGAACATAAATAGTTCTCTAGCTTCCATGTAAAGGTGAGGAAGGAACCTAAATCATGGTATCATCTTCTTAAAAATACAAAAGAACATAGGGTTCCATAAACATCTGAAACTTACAAGTCCTAAAATCCATTAGAAGCATAAATAATTTTTTAATTTCCAAATAGAGATGGAGAAGGAACCTAAACCATGGCATCAACTTCTTAAAACTAAAAAGAACATAGAAATCTATAGAATCCAAAATCCTCCATTTATACAAACCTTTAAAAGCTTAAGGAAAGAACTTAAACTAAAGCATCACACATCAATTTATGGTATACGAAATTCACAAGACTATAGAAACTAACTAGAGCATTACAAGTTAAGGAACATGCCTTTAAATCTTAGCTACCAACCCCTCCTTTAGTTGTCTTCTCTTGGAGCTCTAGAACTGATGGAATTGGGTGAGGTGAGGGCTTAGGGCCAGCGGCAACAAGAAAATAAGGTAGAGTTCTAGGTGAGGGTTTTATATAATATGGAAGTTTTAGGACTTGGTCTAAATTTCTAATTTCTATAAATTTTATATAAAACCTCATACTAAGTTTTTATCCCTATCCTTTATCCATATCCATAATTATATAAATTTCATATATACATATATAATTTGTATGTGATAATATTATAATTCTTAGTTATTATCTACAACATATACATTTTATAGGTTATGTGTATACACGTGAGGCATATAAGTTGATATACAAATTCTTATACTTTTATTTAAATACTAGATAGATTTTATAAATGCTAAGTCTCATATATTATTTTTTATAAAACTTAATACTAAGTCTAAATAGAAACCAATATGCATGGTTATATAATTCCATATATATCCACATATATAAAATTCATAAGTTATAGATTTATAAATGCTAAGTCATTTATATTATTTTTTTATAAAACTTAATACTAAGTCTAAATAGAAACCTATATCCATGGTTATATAATTCCATATATATCCACATATATAAAATTCCTAAGCTATACATTTATAAATGCTAAGTCATTTATATTATTTTTATAAAACTTAATACTAAGTTTAAATAGAAACCTATATCATGATTATATAATTTCATATATATTTTACTTAGTCATATAAATTTTATTCATGATACATAATAATATATAATTTATAATACTATAGTTTCTTAATTATCATATACACGCTACATTAAATTTATACTCTATAATTTATATTATATTTTATATATATATATATATAATTATTTATATTTCATTTTCATTATGATTAGATGAATAATTTATACACATAAATTATATAAATGCTAAATCTTTCTTATATAATTGACAAATCCAAATTTCCTACGTGTAGGCTAATTTAATTAGTTAAATCTATTTATTTAAGTAACTTATTAATTAAATCAAATGAGCAATTACATTTAACCCAATAAATATCCTTAATTAAATAAATTCAAATTTTAATTAAATTCTAATTTAATCAAATAAATACTTTTAATTAAATAAATTCAAAATATAATTAAATTGTAATTAATATAATAAATCTCCTTAATTAAATCAATTTGAATTTTAATTAAATTATAATTTAATCCAATAAATATCCTTAATTAAATAAGTGGTTGTAGACACTACACAATTAATGTGATCTAATTTATGTGTTATTGGGTTTGTTTGCTTTAGGATATGGATATTATATGTGAAAACTCATTTACCTTAAACCCACTATCCATTATCATTAATGGGTTGATAACGTATAATGAGTATCAGGCTATATATAGAGTGTGATCCCTGCAGGGTTAGGAGATGATTGACGATCCTTGCTTTTCCATTCGGTGAGGATATACGAAGCCAAAACCCTAACTCCTGTGGAAGATCACACTTCAAATTCAAAATTTGGGGATAGCATAGGGACGATGTCTCTGACTTCAAGTATAGTTTAATTACAGCATAAAATTTTCCGCAACTCGCTATAATTTTTTTAATTTTCTCTATATTTAAATAAACAAAAAAAATCCTGTATAAAAAAATATTATCATTTATTCTCTATCATAGACAACTCTTAGAATGTGATATGAAATACTGTTTAACTAATTCATATGATTTAGTTAGTCAAAGATAATTGGTCTTACATATATGATATTTTTAAAAAAAATATATATTTAATTTCTGTTACCTTCAAATGTAAGGGCCAAATAACAAACGAAAATCAATTTCAGGATGAACTGATCCTTTCTTTTCTTCTGTCATTCCATGCAAAGTTCTAGGTGTTGAGGTTTGGTGGCAAGTGGAGTTGGGAAATGATGTGATTAAAATTGCCATATCAACACTAGTATATTCTTTTTCTCACATTAAGTTTGAGTGTCAATTGCATTGTTTTGGGAGGGTGAAATGTATAATGAGCTAGGTTCTAAAATGTCACAAGCATATTTTGGTGATTTCCAAGCTTAAGTTCCACAAGATCAGCTAGTAAATTTATTTTCCCAGATTGTATCCACTTTTAGTAGGATATATACATGACATGTAACATCTGCACTCCCATTTGTTCCCGTTCTCAATTTCATGTTCTTGATGTGAGACCAAGCATGTTGAAGTTTGCTTTGTGAGGATGGTGGCAGTGTGGTCTCGGAGGTCAAAGTTGGTATTTTCTTTAGTCTCTCATGATGTATTTTACTTGGTCTTTGTGTTGGGGTTGTAAGATTGTAAATATAGTTTTATATTAAAATTATATGAAAAAAATCATGAGTTTATAAGGAAAAGATATATTCATTGGTATAAAGTCTTTTGGGTAGAGCCCAAGAGCAAAAGCATGAGAGCTTAGGCCCAAAGTGGACAATATCATACCATTGTGATGATATCTAAACTATTTTTTATCCTACAATTAATATCAGAACGAGGTCGCTCTTCACTGGATTAGCCACTGGAAAAAGCACGAGCCAAAGTCATGATTCAAGATCGAATCATGTGGGTAAAACCTTAAACAAAGTAAGGGGCTCTAAGCAAGTCAAGAGTGACCCGATACTTGAGAGGAGGCCCTGAGTAAATCAAGAGTCACCCGATATTTGAGGGGGGATCATGTGGTCTTTTGTTTGAGAGGGGGATTGTTGGCGTTGTAAGGTTACAAATATAGTCCCATATTAAATACACATAGGAAAGATCATATGTTTATAAGAAAAATATATCTCTATTGGTATGAGGACTTTTAAGTAGAGCCCAAAAATAAAATCGTTAGAGTTTATGCTCAAAATGGACAATATCATACTAATATCTAATTTTTTTTTTTTTTTTGTCAAATCCTACACTCTTTGTTGTGAATGTATCACCAAGAACTCAGGAAATTTAAATAAAGTAAACATAATGAATTGAAAGGTCCATAAGATTTAAATCCATGTATGATGCTTGCCAATTTTGATAAAACTTATAAGCGGAATTGTATATAGGTTGTTGGAACAGCCAATTATATGTGTCCAGAGCTCCTTGCAGATATTCCTTATGGATTTAAGTTAGATATCTGATCCTTGGGTATGACTGCTTTATGAATTTCTATACCAAATGCTTTCTGGTGGATTATGCATATGATTAATTTGAAAATCATTGATCAGGTTGTTGTGTGTATGAGATGGCTGCTCATTGACCTGCATTTAAAGCTTTTGTAAGTATGATTTTATAAAGTTGATCAAATTAATTAAATGTCCAAGACTCCCAGGTAGATGCCATATGCGTATTTATTTGTGCATTGAGACACATGTCTCATAAACTTTGTTGTAAATGATAATCTTTGTTGATATATTATGGGAGTGCACAAACTTAAGGATTTTTTTTCCTTTCTGAAAATCTTTGATACAATTTTATATGTGGATTTTCAGCATCCCACTCATTCTACAGTTTGGAAAGTATGCTGATTGAATGTGTTTTCTGAAAATTGGCAAATTGTAGTTTTGTGTTTGCTTGATGCACCTAACTTTATGTTGCATTTGGTGCTAGATATTTGGAAGAATATAATAATATGTCAATAAAAAAGTTGATATAATGGCATTCAAAAGTAGGTTCTTGATTTCATATAAGAAAGCTAGTATTTCCAATATACAAGTAATAAAAAATTTGATCAATATTTTGTATATCTCACTTTACATATATGTGTTGTGTGACCTTATGATCATATGCATTATATTTGTAGGTAACCTTATGATCTTTTATAAAGGTTTGAGGATACACTAGGAGGAATGATAACCATCCCTATCATCTAATATGATTTCAACTTTTTAGTGAAATATTATTATTTTTTTATATTTATTATGTTTAAAATTTTAAACAAATATGAAATCTATTTGCAGTTAATAGTAAGCGAAGACTATTATTAGTGATACTTCATCTATTTCTCTTTTGGTATGATATTCAATCTTTTAAATTATTTTCAATAAATTTATATCTTCATTGTTTAGTTTACGTATACAAATAAATGCATTATATTTGTAGGTGACATGTATTTAGATTTTACTTATAATATGATGGTTGAAGATGATTTATAGTATATTAATTTGAGTTTTTATTTTACAAAACTTTATTAGTTCTAAAACTTAATATTTTGAGTGCATTTTATTAGTATTTAGTTAGTTTTGGAATAGTATTGTATTTGTAAATTTAACTCAAATTATTATTAGATGAATAAAAATTCAATGACACGTACTAGATGAATTGTGATGATATGATAAATTGTGATGTTGTGGATGAATTCGATGTAAATTTTTTCTATTATATGTGATGAGTGAATTGTGATGATGTCTAAAATTATATGCGAGTGAATTGTGATGATGCATTGGCCACATATAATTGTACGTGCTAATCTTTTTCATGTATTTCCAATAATCATTCCCTGAAACGAAGGATCATCATTATCCTTATGGTCCAACCCTTCCTCAAACATCCTATCACTATTGACCTGCTTTAGGCCTCCTTGCATCTGGTCAATTTAGGTCACTCCTCTCCTCTAAGAATTTTTTACCACATAGGGTGCACTCTCCAAGATTTCCACCAAACATTCAGCCACCCTTGACTTGCTTGGACTCTTCACCACCTAGGATTCACTATCCTATGATTTTCACCAAGCATCTGGTCATCCTTGACTTGTTTGGGCCTTTTGCTTAGAGTTCATTCTTTTGGGAGCGCCACCTCTTTTGTTTAAGGTCACTATTCAACCCACATGACTCGATATGAACTATGACTCTGATACCACTTGTCAGGATCGTAAGAGTTAGAGGGGTGAATAGCTCGCTTTGCTTCTTCGATTTGGAATTTCAACGAAAACTTAAAGCAAAGCATACACAAGATACTAACACCTTTGACTTACTTAGTATCCGCCTCCTTGAGACTACTAATCCAAGGGTCCACTTCGAGTTGTTTACTTTCCCTAAACCTTCTCCTTCTCAAACCAAATCCAAAGGCGGAGAAACAATGATGTTAAGAGCTTTACTTCCTCTTCTTCAAAAGATGGCCCAAAGTTGAGTAGTAGAGCGTCAGATAGCTTGTTGAGCATGAAACTTGGAGCTTTGAGCAAGAATAATAACCCTACAAAGACTAACTTTCACCTTTTATATTAGCTCAACTTTTTTTGATATCAATTCAACTAATTGCCTCTACCAATAGACTAATTTAGTCACCAATCAAATAATGGCTTCTAAATCTTCTCAAATCCTATCTGATTTTGTCAACTTTTTAAATATCAGTCGAATCAATTTGTGAATCAATAGACTGATCAAGTGATCAGTTGAATCAATTTTCTTTTGTTCGCTTTAGAAACAACACCAGTCAATTGATTATCTTGATCAATCGAATCGATTCATTTCTGTTCACTTAATAAACAACATCAGTCGTCTGATTATCCTGATCACTCGAATCAATTTGTTTCTGTTCACTTCAAAAACAACACTAGTCGACTGATTACCCTTATCAGTCGAATTGATTCACTTTTGTTCACTCCAAAAGCAACACCAATCGAATCGATTACTCAAATTAGTTGAATCGATTTGCTTCTAAAACTGAATCAATTCAATTGATATCAAATTCAATCAACTAATATGCAGAATAGAACTTGAATAGAGGTTCTACAGTGTATCAATTGATTGATATTTATTTCCATTCGATTGATACCAATATTAGTCGAATGAATCTAATGATCAATCGACTAATGGTAGTTTTCAATCATTCTAATGATCGAATTCGTCTAAGAGTTTGCTACCCTTGTATCCCCATTACCTCATGTCAGATAATCCTCTTGTTTTTAGACTTTTGACTTATCCTTACCTTTGAGTCTTCATCCACCTGCGCATCTGATCCTGTGATTTGCTTGGGTTTTTCTTCTCTTGCCAAGAATATGATTCTTGATCTTTTTGGACTTCACTTGTTTTGTATTCGTCCTTTTAACCTACAAGGATTTTATCCATCCATGCATATGATCTTGTGATATGCTTAGGTTTTTCTTCTCTTATCAAGAATCTGGTCTTCAATATTTTTAAATTTCACTTATCTTACATTTGACCTTCTAACTTGCAAGGACTTTCTGTACGCTTGATACACAAGTAAAATCTCTTTTTCTTTTGCTCTAGCTTAAATATTGTCAAACATTAAAATTATAATTCTTGCATAATATATTATTATTATTTATATAGGATTTCAAATAAGAACCTTAATGAGCTGAGTCAAAAAAAAATTTTTTTTATCAAACTCTAATTTTTATCAACTTCAATTAATAATATTATTATCCTAATAATTTAAGATTATAAATAAAATTAAGAAATATTCATAAGTTTACCTAGCTGAACTTTGAAATTTTATTTTGCAAATTATGAGAATATAATATATATTTTAATCTATAAAAAGTAGAACAATAAATAAATAAATATTCAGAAAAAAATAAATATACCTTTGATTTTTATATCAAGTACTCCCAAGTAGACCTGACCACGGGCTAGGTCCGACCTGGATCCAGCCCGGGCTCGTAATCGGGTCAACAGGTCGGTTGTCCGTTGACCCAGTTCATCGAGCCAAATCGAAACCAGAACCGGCCTAGCAAGTTGTTGGGCCAGTTCTAGTTCCTTAAGTGCAACATCGATGGACCGCTGGTTAACTATCGGTTCGATCCGTCGATTTAACTGATTTTTTTTCCTGTTAGAACCGCCGGTTAACCAGCGGTTCCTAATTGTTGATGGTGTAAGTACCCCATGATAGTTTTGATATGATTAACCAAGTCAAGTTAGATCCTATTATGTTTTGATACCCTGTGTCTAAGTATGCAGGAACTTAGGAGCACAGGAAGTCGAGTGAAAGACGTAGCTAGCGAGAAGGATGGCACGGGAAAGAGCCGACGGGCTCAGTGCGTCCGAGGGACGAGGCACTGCGGAAGAGTACTTTGGCGGACGAGAAAGAAGCTCACGACGATTTCGAGGGTCGATGTAACGACCCGCCTTCTACTGACTAGGCTGTGAGACCGATCGCTACATTATGTTGTGCTAAATTTTACTATTGCGGAAATCTGGATTGATTAAAATTTTACTAAACTGATTACTGTAAAATCTGAACTTAATATTCTAGGTGTACCTAGGAGTTGTACACATGCTAGGGAAGATAATCTATGCCTCTCGGATGTCCTGCTAGCTGTAATCAGGCATTTCAATCGATCCATGAATCGATTGGGCTGTCGGATCGATCCAGTGATCGATCCAGCTTGATACTGGCACGGAGAAAAACTCTGGATCGGTCGGCTGACCGATCCATAAGCTATATTGCTTCTGTATGCGGCTGGATCGGTCTACCGACCGATCCAGGAGTACACTGATCGGTCGGCTGACCGATCAGTGAGCTTCTGTACTCTACGCTAACTCTCTGTTCGTGACTGGATCGGTCAGCTGACTGATCCAGTGGCACAACCCAATTCTGATCGATCTGTAGATCGATCTGGGTTTCTGATTTCGAACCAGAACCCCTGATTTCAGCACTATTTCATGCCTCAATCACATTACATGTTCTAAGATGACTAGGAAACACTCTAACAACCACAACTAACATTCTAACATCATAAAGAACAATGTTCTAAGCATAATAGAGTGCATGGTTAACTAATTCATAGCGATCAACATACTAAAGTGCAAATTGCTAAAACACTAAAAAGTACTAATGTTTAAACAAAGCTTGCTAGAGTTCCCTAAGATCTTCTTTCCAAGTTCCTGCCCACACACATCCTCGTAGCATTGTCCTCCAGCCTCCACTAGTCCATCTTTCCTTTACCTTTATCTGCAGTATAAGGAAAAGAAAGTATCTATAAGCTTTCGCTTAGTAAGAAACCATCTACCTCACTAAAACATGCATTCGATGCAATATGCTTTTAAAACATGCTGTTTGAAAGTGCACTAATTAGACTGAAACATGGCATGTTATCATACATAGAAATCAAAGCTAGTCATGGCATACTATCATCTAAACATGTGTAATAAAAGCTGAACATGAATACTAAAGCATGGCATACAAAGCTAACCATAACTATCATGTGTAACAACAAGGAAAACTGAGCTGAACATGAATTAAGATAGTCTGGAACTGAATTCAAACTCAACTAACATAACTGATCTTTGTGAGTTTTGAAAAACTATAATATAATAGATTAAAATACATAATCATACTGCTAATGGGCCCGGCAACTGTACATGCTATGTGCGCACCCTCAACTAAACTCGGGGTTGCAAATCCTGAATTTAGCAAGGTTTACTAGGTTATCTAAACCTAGGGACCGACTATGGGAGCACAGCCCAATGGATATCTAATCCTGTACAGTGCCACTACTGAAAATAAAATACTGAATCATAGCTAATTAATTTACCTTTCTTCTACTAGGTTATCTGAACCTAGAGGCGACTGTGGGTGCCCACCCATTGGACCGTAATCCCATATATGTTGTGGCAAGGCTAACTAAACTATTTAAATGCTTCTATTACATTTACTGAGCTATTAAAATGCCTAAGTTGCATTTTTCTGTGCTAAATAATTTAATCGAACACTTAGTATGCACTAATTCGCATCCTTGTGCCAAAAGTCTACATATTACTAAACTAAAACATGGAATTCACACGGAAGCTACTTATACTGCAGGTGAGGGGTTTCTTACCTCGTACGCTAATTTTCTTACAACTCTATTCGCTAGAATTCTGGTGGAGACGATCCTTTCGACAATCTCCTCGCTCCAACGCGTTCTTCTCGGGGAGGGGAACGTTCTTGTGCTGAAATCGCTGCCGGAAGGTGCTCTTAGGGTCCTAGGGAGAGAACCCTAGGGTTGGCGCCGAGAGGAAGAAGGAGAAGGAGAGGGGCGGCGTGTAAGGTGAGGTCTCGGTGGAGAATTCCCGAACCAAAGAAAAATAAACCAAACCCCACTTAAATTTTCTATTTATATCAAGTGGGTAACTCGGCCCAACTTAAATATAAATATTATTGATTCCCTCTTCTTTTAGCACACCCCTGCTGGGGCTCCTGGCTAGCCGGATTCACTTAAGTCTCGGCTCGGCTAGAGGTCATGGGTTCAATTCCCGCGAAGGCCGTTTTACGCTTATATTTATTTTTGCTACTTCCGCTACTCTAAAAATTCCGGAAAAATATCTAAAAATTCCAGAAAAATCATACAATATTTCTAATATAGTTTTGAGAATTTTCGGGCGTTACAGTCGAGAAGCCAGAGCCGAAGGACTCTCGAGAAGGTAAAAAATGGGTTCGGGTGAGCCCTATTCCGGATGGCCGAAATCACCCAAGAGAGCAGAGCCGGAGCGGAAGCCGAACAAAAAAAAAGTCAACCTGCTGTTGATTGTCTGGGCTCCTAGAGCTGGTCGGGCGCCCAGAGCAGGTACAAGCGCCCAAACCAGAAAGTTTATTGCAAAGCCACCTGTTGTGATCCGGTACGACGTGGATAAAATTTTATCCACATCCAGGTGCATAGAACTCTTCTAGGCATCCCAATCAGGGCTATAAATGCAGCCCTAATCCTAGAAGCTAAACAACAACACTTGTAATCGATTTCTTTATCTATTCTACTATTATGTGAGTTGTCAATGCTATAAGAGGCTTCTCCGCCTAAAGAAGATTTTAATAGTGAGCTTTCAACGTCTTGGATTAGCAATCCTTTGATTGCAAACCAAGTAATTCTTCTGTGCCTCTTCTTTCTTCTTAATTAGTTTGTTAATTCTTTTTATACAAGTGTTGGTTTTAATCAAACCATAAAGAATAAGAAAGGTTCATTTTTATTTTTAGACAATTCACCCCCTCTTGCCGGTCGCAAGGGACCAACAAGTGGTATCAGAGGAAGGACGCTTCAGAAGAACTAACTGCTGATCGAAGTACAAGAGATGGCCAGACCAAGCATCTACTCGCCTAAGTTCGAGGGGGAGTTTGCAATTTGGAAAAGAAAGATGGAGGTATTCTTCAAAACGGACTTCAATTTATTACTAATTTTGAAGTATCGTTTTGTAACACCGAAGGACAAAGAAGAATATCAATGGACTAAGAAAGAGTAAGCAGACTTCGTAGCAAATGGATAAGCCAAATTCCATCAACTTAGCATGCTACCTCCACAAGACGTCAATAGAATCGGTGCCTACTAATCAGTGAAGGAACTTTGCGAGAAGTTCTTGGAGCTATATGAAAGTACGTTCGAAGCCAAACTCACGAGATGAGACCTGCTTCAGAACCTCAATGGACTAAGGTACGCACTTAACGCATTTCTTAGGACTCATGAATGGTCAACCCTAATAGATGCATATTTCATCTCTAGGAACTTAGAGGTAAGTGATTTAGAGGAGTTATTTTCAACATTTGAAACTCATGAATCTAGAAATATAGATCTAAAAATGAAGACGAAGTAGAACATTGCCCTAAAGGCAAAAATGAAAGAAATAGAATCTGAAGTTTCTCTCGACGATGACAAAATGACGTTCATGGTAAGAAAATTTAAAAAGTTATTTAAAACTAATATGTTTAATCAAGTGCAGGGTAAAAGAAGGAAAATAAAGGTAAAATGCTACCATTATAATGAAGAAGGGCACGTGAAAGGTAGTTGCCTAAAATTAAAGGACAAGGACAAAAGCAAGGACAAGAGACCAACCCAGAAAAGGTACAAGAACCTAAAGGCGACATGGGACGAAACTTCATCAGAATTAGAAGTTGAATCTTATGTCGGACTTGCGCTGATGGTAAGTCACCAAGAAGAAGAAGACAATGCAAGCTCTTCTGCAATGAGCATCGATAAAGGGGGAGCAATGTTAGAAGAGAGCAACTTTACAAAGGGAGTCTCAGATGATGAGATCGACAAGGTAAGTCAGATACGATCTCTACCGTCTGATAAGTTATTTAAATTTATAAAAATCCCGTCTAAAACTTCCTTTAAATTAGAAATTAAGAATAACAAATTTATTAAAAGAAAATAATGATTTAAAAGGAACCTTAGTAACATCTTGTCGATTAGAAGATTTCGACAAACTAAAAATAAATAATAAAAATTTAAAAGAACAAATACAAAATTTGAAAAATTCTGCATGTTCAACTTTTATTCTTTCAAATTTTAGAAATAATTCTGGACTTAACTAGTATTTTAGATATTATAAGGGCTAAGTTAGAAAGTTATCATCAAAATATATCCCTAAATTTTTTTTAATTAACCCAATAGGAAGAACCTATTTTGGGTTCCAAAATCATGTTTGGATTAAATTTTTATGCATGTCTTAAATTTGAATTGATTTAATATTTTTTGGTTAGAATTGAATAAATATTTTTTTATAATTTTTGTTTGAAATTAATTTAATCCCAATTTTTTCGAGAAAAAGGAATTCATCATTTATTTGTAAGAAAAAATTTTAAATTTTTCTGACCATTAGATAATTTTTTTATAAAAATTATATTTTTTTATAAAAATTATATTTTTTTAATTTAAAAATAATTTGCAAAGTAATTTTTGTAAAATTTATTTTTCTGTAAAACCTTATCATTTTCTCTATCTAAGAACATTTCTTTTAAATTTTTTGAATGTTGGTGAATTTTCTATGAATTATTTATCAAAAATATAAATTTTTAAGATTAAAAATTATCAAAAAGTTATTTTTTGAAAACTTTTTTTTGCAAAACTACTTGCTATACTACATACCCAAAAAAAATTCAAGATTTTTCAAACTTAAAAAATATTTTTAAGAATTTGTTTTTGAAAATTCAACTTTTTTAGAAGAAAAATTATCACTACTTAAATCAAACTCATAATTTCATGAAAATTTTATTACAGTCTTTATTGTGTCTGTTTTACTGCTATAAAAAATTTTAGAATTTTTCTACGATTAAAAATATTTTTTAAATTTTTTTATAAATTATAAAAATCCTGATTTCTGAAATTTAATGATTTTTTTAGATGATAATTACCTTATTTTTAACCCTTAGACTCTTTTTATTTATTTTTTTATTTTCATGATAGACCCCTATTTTTAATGTGATCAAAGAGAAAGAATTAGAGGTTGAGTCTAGGGTGAGGGTATACTTTTTTTTAAAATACAAAATATGTACTTGTTTTTTTTCTTTCTTTCTCTGTTATTTGTTTTTTGTTTTTCCTAACTTAACTTGGGATTGCTCACATCAAAAAGGGTAATATTGTAAGTACCATGTGATGGTTTTGATGTGATCAATCAAGTCAAGTTAGGTCCTATTATGTTTTAATGTCCTGTGTCTAAGTGTGCAGGAACTTAGGAGCACAGTGTTGGTGCAATATCCCTCAGGTCAAGGTTGACCTGGTTAACCAAGCTGAGTCTTGGTTTGGGTTTAGATGTTTGACAATAAGATACTGATTGAAGGAGAGTCAAGTAGGTCAAGGTTGACTGGATACTTGACTGGGAAGTCCTGACTGGGATGTTAGGCAGAAGGAATTCCTGGTGAGTGAAGCCAGGTGAAAGTCCTGACTGGGATGTTAGGCAGAAGGAAATCCTGGTGAGTGAAGCCAGGTGAAAGTCCTGACTGGGATGTTAGGCAGAAGAAAATCCTGGTGAGTGAAGCCAGGTGAAAGTCCTGACTGGGATGTTAGGCAGAAGGAAATCCTGGTGAGTGAAGCCAGGTGAAAGTCCTGACTGGGATGTTAGGCAGAAGGAAATCCTGGTGAGTGAAGCCAGGTGAAAGTCCTGGTGAGTGAAGCCAGGCAAGGGAAATCCAGATGGATCAAGGATGATCGGACATCTGGTGTTGGGAAGTCCAAGTAGGTCAAGAGAGTGACCGGATACTTGGCATGAAAGAAAAGTCCAAGTAGGTCAAGAGAGTGACCGGATACTTGGCATGAAAGAAAAGTACAAGTGGGTCAAAGGGATTGACCGGACACTTGTTGGGGAGTCCTGGCAGGTCAAGGGAGTGACCAGATGCTAGGCATGATGTACCAACAAGTCAAGGTTGACCGGATGTTGGTTTGGGAGGTTTGAGACTTGGTTTTGGGCAAAAACCAAGTCTTTGATCGATCGATGGATCGATCCGAGCTCTGATCGTCGATGGATCGATCCGGATCTTCCAATGACGGAGAGCCTCGGATCGATCGGTGGATCGATCAGAGGTCCCAATCGATCAGCCGATCGATGCTGCTTCGCGCGATAAGCGCCGGATCGATCCGTGGATCGATCCGCCGTTCGAGCAGGTCGGATCGATCCGTGGATCGATCCAAAGTCTCCCGATCGATTGGGAACATTCGAATCGATCGGGATCCGACCGTTGGCGTCGATAAAGGCCGCAGGCGCACGATTCCTTCGGCATCTCTTCTCCGATTCACTCCAGATCTTTCGCCAACTTCTCCACAGCGCTCTCAAAGATCAGATCGCCAGTTCTTGAAGGATCTTGGAAGCTTTCCAAGTCAAGAGGCGGATCAAAGACAAGAAGAGAAGCTAGGGTTAGGGTTTTCTGTACTCATTGTAAGCTTTGCGCTTGTATTTAGTTTCCCTTTCCTTTCTTCTTGTACTGAGAGTCTTGTAGGGCTTCTCCGCCCTCGGTAGTTACCGAAAAGGAGTGTTTTCATAGTGGAGGGTGCGTGCGTGGTGTGGATCCTTGGACTAGTCACCTCTTGTGAGGTGGATACCAAGTAAACCAACCTTGTTAGCGTTGTGTGTTTGTTTCTGTTATTTTCCGCTGCATATCCTTGAAGAAACAAGCCACGCCGAGCGACGAGCACGCGACGAGCTATTCACCCCCCCCCCCCCCCTCTAGCTACTTTTGGTCCTAACACACAGGAGATCGAGTGAAAGATGCATCTAGAAAGAAGGATGGCACGAGAGAGAGTCGACGGGATCAGTGCGTCCGAAGGACGAAGTGTTGCAGAAGAATACATTGACGGACGAGAAGGAAGAGTGCGGCGGTTCCGAGGGATGAGAAATTGAAGCGGAAGGATGCTCGAGAAGGCCGAAAATGGGTTCGGGTGAGCCCTATTCTGGATGGCGGAAATCACCCAAGTGAGCGGAGCTAAAGCGGAAGCCGGGGAAAAAAGTCAACTTGCTGTTGACTATGGTTCGAGCGCTCGGACCAGAAAGTTTATCGCAAAGCCACCTGTTGCGATTCGGTACGATGTGGATAAAATTTTATCCACGCCCAGGTGCCTGGAACCCTTCCAAGTGCCCCGATCAAGGCTATAAATACAGACATGATCCCAGAAGCTAAACAACAACACTTGTAATCAATTTCTTTGTTTGTTCTACTACTATATGAGTTGTCAATGCTGTAAGAGGATTCTTCGCTTGAAGGAGATTTTGATAGTGAGCCTTCAACGTCTTGGATTAGCAATCCTATGATTACAAAGCAAGTAATTCTTCTGTGTCTCTTTTTTCTTCTTAATTAGTGTGTTAATTCTTTTTATACAAGTGTTAGTTTTAATCAAGATATAAAGAACGAGAAATGTTCATTTTTATTTTCAGGCAATTCACCCCCTCTTGCCGACCGCAAGGGACCAATAAAGGGAGGGGTGAGGAGTTTTTTGGGATATTTTTTTCAACGGTTAAGATCATTTGATCGTTTTTTTATCAATGACTATGATTTAGTATACGTTACTATCCAAATTCTATAAATAGAGAGTATATTTCATTATTTTCACACACATCTTCTCTACTCTTAATCTCAATTTCATATTCTCTATACGTTTTCGTTTTCATTTCTATGTACTTTCGTTTCCAATTTTTAGAACATATTTCTTTTAGTTTTGGATCTAAATACACATTTGAAGATTTTTGTAAAGAATCTCTTAATCCATGTGTTAAATGTGTTCCTAGGACTACACTTACTTGTACAATTAAAAAAATTAGTAAAATAAGGAAAAAATTTAATTGATGAATTTAGTAAATTAGATAATAAAGTTTCTTTATATTCCGATATTTGGAGTGATCATTAGTAAACACATTCGTATATGGGTGTGAGTTACCATTGGATTGATTACTCTTTGAACCTCCAAAAAAGATTATTATCTTATAGAGTTTTTAATGAATCACATAGTGTTCATAACATCGTACAATTATTATGTTTAATTTTTGAAGAATATGGATTAACTCATAAAATATTTTCAATATCATTAGATAATGCTAGTTTTAATACCATTTTTATATATGATCTAAAATTTGTTTGTCAACTTATTATTGATGATTTTTTTATATTCGTTGTGTATGCCATATTTTAAATTTATATGTCAAGATAGATTAAAAATTTTAGAAAATTATATTAAACCAATTAGAATTGTAATTTCTTATTTATATTCTCATCTATCTATAATGAAACAATGGGGTAGGTTTTGTAAAAAATAATAGAATTAGACCTAAACAATTTTCATGTGATGTACTAACGTTGGAATTTAGCATACCAATTATTATAAGATTCATTTCAATATAAAGAATTATTATGTTCATTTTTTTGCACAAAATACTAATACTAATATATATTTATTTTCACAACAATAAAATATTTGTAGTAGTATTTGTGACATTTTAAAATTATTTAATGATTCAACCGAATAACTTTTCGGTATTTATTATCCCAATGCTTAATTAGTTTTAGAAAATTTTTCTAATATAGTATTAATTTTAAATGAACATGCTAATAATAAATCTTTATCTTCTTGCATCTTAGCTATAAAAACTAAATGAGAAAAATATTTTTATTTTATTCCAGTTAACATTTTATATAATGTTAGAATTTACTTATATGATATTTATAATCAATATTATGTAAAATATGGAATATAAATTAATATTTCTGGAATACAACAAACTACTAGTAGTAATTTAAAACTTGTAAAAGCACAACTTTTATTAAAAGAACAGACGAAACGTCCATGAGGATCCTCAAGTTCCACACATGAACTTGAGAATTATTTTACGACTTTTTTATTTTAATAAAGTAGATAGTGAAAATTTTAATATTTTAAAGTGGTGGTGGTCACAGAAGGCTCAAAGTTTTCCCATATTCTCCGTGATCGCCAAAGAAATTTTAGCTTATCCAGTGTTAACTATTGCTATGGAGCAGACATTTAGTACCGGCAGTAATATATTAGATGAACAATGATCAACTTTATCTCCCGACTCATTTGAAGCTCAAGCATTACTAGACGATTGGACCAGAGCCGAGAAAAAAATCCAAGAAATGCAACTTTCAAATGACGAAGTTGAAGATTTTGATATTGAAGGAACGAATGCAACATGAATGGAAAATAGAAGTGAGTGACAATGTAAAACGGTAAAAATGTAAAAAAAAAAAATGTGAACTTTAATTCCTCTATACCCTAAAGGGATACGTAAGCAACTTAAATAAATATAAGTTTTTTTAAAAAATAATTTTTTATTTTTTATTTTTTATTTTTTATTTTTAATTTTTAATTTTTAATTTTTAATTTTTTAATATAATAATCTTGAATCGTGATGAATCATGATAAAATACAAGATTCATAGTATTAACTCCGCCTGCTTCGGAACCTGCTAGTGCAGTAATAGAAGGGACACAATCTAATATCGTTTAGATATAATATTTTATATTCAACTAGCTGTTAATCTCCACTGTGTATAAATAGGTTTCCTTTGTAGTGAATATAAGGAACCTTTCTGGAATAAGAAAGTTTTTTTGCTAAACTAGCTTTAACATGGTATCAGAGCAGAGCAGAGTGGCTCTGATTTGAATTTCTTTTCCTTCTTCTCTCTAATCTGCTGTCCCTCTTCTCCCATGCATGGCTGGGGCTTCTATCACAACCGAACAACTCTTTGAGCTGTTCAAAGCTATAACCAGGGATTCTCATGCAGAATCATCTTCCTCCTCAATTCCTCTTCACTATAGGATTTTGCCAACTGAAACCGGAGAAATACAGCTTACCACCCAGCTGCTCAACTCTACTAATTATTCTGCCTGGTCTCGACAGGTCCAGCGAGCACTTTCTATTCAAGACAAAGAAGCTTATATTACTGGTGAACTTTCGGCACCTGAAAATGCTGATCCTCACTACAAATTATGGCACAAATGCAACAATCTGGTCGTCACCTGGTTGCTTCGGTGCATTGAACCAAATATTGCTGCATCCATCCCTGATAGTGCCACAGCTTACGAAATTTGGACAACACTGCAACAACGGTTTACAAAACCAGATGACACTCGGGTAGCTCATCTTCAACGAGAACTTGGCTCACTCACACAAGGATCTCTGTCCGTAGATGAACTTTTTGTGAAATACAATGCGCTACTCCAAGAATATAGCATCTTCCGACCAGTTCCCCAATGTTCTTGTGGAAAGTGTGATAACTCTTGCTTCAAACCGTTCAGAGAGCAAAGAGACAAAGATAACCTATTCATGTTTCTTAATGCTCTCAACTCAGAGTTCAACATCACCAGGTCACAAATGATGAATCAAAAACCGCTTCCATCCCTAGATGAAGCTTATCACTCGGCATACCAGGAGGAACAGAGGCTTAAACAACCAGTATTGCCGCTTCCGGTTGAAGCGTCTGCCCTCCTTGCTCACAAATCTGAAGCTTCTCACCCCAATAATGGTGCTCCTACCAAATACTGCACCTACTGCCATCGCAAAAATCACAACATTGAGCAATGCTACCTCCTCGTCGGTCTTCCACCTAACTACAATAAAAAGAAAGGAAAAGGAAAGTTTAATACTTCAAAACCTTCCTATGCTCACAGTGTCATTGCAACTGCAGGCACTACCTCTGGTGGCAATGATGATGAGATTCTTTCATTATCACGAGGGCAGTTGAAGCAACTAATGCAAAATGGACAGAACTCATCTACAGTTGCGACGACTACGTCAGCCATTCCCAATCCTGAGAAAACACAAAACTTCGCTGGTAACTCTTCTTTCTTAGAATCACATACACACAAAGCACATTTAATTCCAAAAGATACTTGGATAGTTGACTCAGGAGCCAGTGAACATATGTGATCAAATTTTTCTTTATTTTCCTCTACAAAAACTGTCACAGCTCGTGTCCAATTTCCTGATGGTAATGGAGCACCTGTGACTCACATTGGACAAGTTACCCTTGGTCCTAATTTAATACTCAACGATGTTTTATATATACCAAGTTTTACAGTAAATCTGATTTCGGTTCATAAACTGCTTGTTAGAAACTTGATTCAACCACGTTTCTTTCCTAATGCTTGTTTCCTTCAGGAATTAACTTCCAGAATGATGATTGGGAAGGCTGAGCAAAAACATAGTCTATACCTTCTGCAGCAACCACTCATCAAAAATTTTGCTTTCAATTTACAATATGTATCTAAAACTCTCATGCCTAATTCTGTTTGCTTTGATTTATGGCATTTCCGATTAGGCCACACATCTCATCGCATTATTCCTTATATTTCTAAATTTTATCCACAAATTCATAGTTATCCAAATAATATTTGTTTGACTTGCCCCAAGGCAAAACAAAAAAGGTTACCCTTTACCGAACATGTCGACGCACGACCTTTGTTTGATCTAGTTCATATAGACACATGGGGTCCATGCCACGCTCCTACTATAGGAGGACAGCGGTTCTTCCTCACCATCGTAGAAGATCATTCACGAGCCGTTTGGACATACCTTATGCATCAAAAATCTGAAGCACCAAAAATACTGCAATCTTTTATCAACATGGTCCCTGTTAAATTCCATAAGCAGATTAAAGTCATTCGATCTGATCAAGCAAAGGAATTCAACTTCTTTAACTATGACCAACAAGGAATTGAGCATCAAAAATCTTGCGTGGAGACACCAGAACAGAATGGAGTTGTGGAAAGGCGTCACCAACATCTTCTCAATATGGCTCGCGCACTTTTATTTCAGTCCAATCTACCAAAGAAATTTTGGGGCTATGCCGTACTCACAGCAACACACCTAATCAATCGTATACCTGTTCAGCGACTCCATTTCGTAACCCCATATGAGAAGCTCACTGGAAAAATGCCAAAATATGACTACTTGCGGGTCTTTGGATGTCTGTGCTTCGCCTCAACATTGAAACGCAATCGCACGAAATTGGATGAACGAGCCCGACGTTGCATCTTCATTGGCTATCCAGCCGGAATGAAAGGATACACTATCTATGATCTTGAAACTGAAGAGATTTTTGTCTCCCGAAACGTCGTCTTTCACGAAGATGTTTTTCCCTTTGCTTCAGACTACATTTCTCGTCTAAATGTCCCACCTCCTGAAAGGGGGCTTCCAGAAATCAACAACCCCAATGAGTCCATTAAGGAATTTCTACCTGCAATTGATAAGCCTGAAACTACCAAGACAAGTCCAGCCCAACCAGAAATTCCCTCTCAAGCTATGGACAGTGAGCAGACTAAAGAGCAATCTGCAACAACTAAGAGTCATGATAACTAAGAACTTACTCCTGAGACAATAACAGAAGATGTCATAGACCTTAGACCTCGATCTCAGCAGATTCGGCAAGTACCCAAGTATCTGAGCATCTATCAGCACGATATATCTGATCCACAAGCTAATCATAGCATGGCTTATCCCATTCAAAGATACCTGAGCTCCATCCGATTAAGCCCTTCCTATGCAGCTTTTACCTCTGTTCTTTCCACAACTATGGAGCCACAATCATATGAGGAAGCAACACAACATGCTGAATGGATATCAGCAATGGAAGCTGAGTTAGTTGCGCTCGACGCCAACCAAACTTGGAAAGTAGTTTCGGTGCCAAAGTCAATACACACGATTGGCTGCAAGTGGATCTTTAAGGTAAAAATGAATGCCGATGGAACTATAGAGCGACATAAGGCACGCCTCGTTGCTAAGGGCTATAGCCAAATCAAGCACTTCGATTACAAAGAAACTTTCAGCCCCGTAATCAAGCATACTACAGTTCGACTATTTTTTGCACTTGCTGCGTCACAGTCATGGTTTCTCCGGCAACTTGACGTCAATAATGCCTTCCTCAATGGAGAGCTTACCGAGACCATTTTTATGGATTTACCACCTGGCTATCCATCTACAGTCCCGCACTCTAGTCAGGAGAAACCGGCTTGCCAACTCACCAAGGCATTATACGGCCTCAAGCAAGCCTCTCGACAATGGAACACAAAATTCTCAGAAATCCTTTTTCGATACGGCTTCCAGAAGAGCTCTGCTGACCATTCCCTTTTCACATATACTAACGGTGATCTATTCATTGCTCTTTTAGTATACGTCGACGACATTATGCTCGGCAGTACTTCTGAAACAGCGCTAGAACACCTAGTTGGATATCTTAAAGGAGAATTCAAGCTCAAAGACCTAGGTGTCCCTCACTACTTCCTTGGTCTAGAGATAGCCCGATCAAAGAAAGGGATTATCCTATGCCAACGGAAGTATACATTAGACCTTCTTCATGAGTATGGTTTGCTGGGTGCAAAACCGTTTCGGACACCACTCCAGAGCAATGATCATCTTCATCATTCAGATTCAGAGAAGATTGATCCTACCATATATCGGAAATTAGTAGGTAAGCTCATCTATTTAACATTTACCCGTCCTGATTTGTGTTATACCGTGCAGGTTCTGTCTCAGTACATGAGTCAACCTACCATCGAGCATTTTAAAGCAGCACTCCGAGTATTACGGTACTTAAAGGGATCCCCTGGGTGTGGCGTTTTCTACTCTAGCACCTCACCTCGCACGTTAAAGGTCTATAGTGACAGTGACTGGGCAAAGTGTCAAGATACTCGACGTTCTGTTTCGGGATACTGTGTGTTTCTGGGCAATAGTATTATTAGTTGGAAAGCAAAGAAGCAAAATTCTGTGGCCAGGAGCTCAACTGAGGCTGAATATCGAGCCATGTCCACAGCGACATGCGAAGTTCTTTGGATTTTCAATCTACTACGATCCTTCCATATCCCACATAATGCTCATGTCCCACTACTATGTGATAATAAGTCCGCCATTCAAATAGCCGTCAATCCAATACAGCATGAACGAACAAAACACTTCGACATAGATTGGCATTTTGTGCGTGAACAAGTTGAACATCAGAAAATCCAAGTTTTATATGTTAGCTCTCAATGTCAATTGGCGGACATTCTCACAAAAGGTTTAGATGCCAACCAACATGAATGGATTATGGTCAAGATGAGTATGATTAACATCCATTCTCCTCTTGAGGGGGTATGACAAAATACAAGATTCATAGTATTAACTCTGCCTGCTTCGGAACCTGCTAGTGCAGTAATCGAAGGGACACAATCTAATATCGTTTAGATATAATATTTTATATTCAACTAGCTGTTAATCTTCACTGTGTATAAATAGGTTTCCTTTGTAGTGAATATAAGAAACCTTTCTGGAATAAGAAAGAGTTTTTTTTACAAAACTAGCTTTAACAAATCATAAACCGGTAATTTCAAATTATGAATTGTAACTATCTTAACCGATTAAGATTGAGAATCGATCTATCAGGACCGTCGAACTCTCAATTTTGAACCGTCATCAGGTGTACTTCCGAGCGCACGTCCATAGTGAAGTTATATGGCGGAGACTTACAGGCCTTTGACTTTATAAGCCGCCATTGTGGAAAACCTGATGCCGAATTGCCGTGCAGGATCAAGTCGATCGACTAACCAATCGCGGGGACGATGACACCGCCAATACCATCCTCGTTTCTCCCTCTTTCCAATCCACAAACCCCACAAACTTAGTTGGTCTTGGATCGATGAGAAAGATTTCAACCACAGCGTCAAATTTGATTGGCTTCAAGTATTCATTCAACCATCGGGATTCAGTCGAGATCCCTTGGAGTTGAGTGTAGTTTGTTTGTGGCTGGGTAAGAGGAGCAGTTCGCGGCGATCCTTTTCCCTTTGGTGATTGAATCACATCAGTCTGCCGGGATTTATTCGTGCGATCAGGTTTTTGTTTGCTTTTGCGCTCTGTCTTCCAAAGGTTAGCTTTTGTTCTACGTCTGCTCCTCTTTTCCAAGTTTTGGTTTGATTTGTCGATACCTCTGCAAACTCGACAGAAAAGAACAGTTATTTTTGAAGCACTTTCGCCCTCTTATTTGATGCATCTTCTCAAGGTGTTGTTTTTCGGTTATGGTTTCGCTAGGGTTCTCTAATCGGTATTGAAGAGAGATTCCACTGATGGAAGCAGTTCCTCAGCCTGAGAGGTCACCGAGAAACAGTCTCTCAGGTGGGGCTGCTGATTTGGATTCGTTGGATCAGTTACTATCCGGAGATGGTTGGTTGGAATTTCATGATGGCTTCCCAGCTGATTCTCCTAACTCCATGAGCCCCTTCAATTCTTTGAGTTTTTCACCTCTTTTCGAGGTCAACAATGACAGCCCTAATCCGCTGGAAAATTGTGACCGAGAAAACATGGGAAGGCCTGGAGACGAAACCCTACCTGGAGATGTCGATATATTGCATTTAGTTGACCCAAATTCCATTGGACAATGCATACGTACGGTCTTCACTAGTGAGTTAAGATCAGCAAGTCCGAGCTCAGAGCTAGGAACAAGTAGGTGGATTCAAACAAAGGATTCCAATTTCTATGTGAAAGAGAAATTGCTGCAGGCACTTGATCATATCAAGGAGACTCATAGGGATGGAGAAGTCCTAATTCAGCTATGGGTGCCTATGAAGAGAGGAGACCGATTGGTTCTTACAACTTATAGTCAACCTTTCACACTCACCTCGAATTCTGAGAAACTAGTGAATTATAGAGAGGTCTCCACAAACTACCAGTTGTCAGCTGAAGAGAACTCTGGCGAGGCATTAGGTTTGCCTGGACGTGTGTTTGTTGGAAGATTACCCGAATGGACACCAGATGTTCAATATTTTACCAGCTATGAGTATCCACGGGTGAATTATGCTCAACTGTTCGATATACGGGGAAGTGTAGCTCTTCCTGTTTTTGATCATGGCTGTCAATCTTGCTTGGGTGTAGTGGAACTTGTCATGACAACCCGGAAGATAAATTACACTTTTGAGCTAGAGAATATTTGCAATGCTCTTCAGGTTAGACCTTTTTTTTTTTGTAATAGTCTTAAGTTTATAAATATGTTTTTTCTTCCTAATTTTCTTTTCAGATATACTGATTTCTACATGCTTGCTATCTACTTCTAATGATTTTCTGGTTCTTCATTTCAAGTCAAAGTTTGTTTAAGTGCCAAAAATGTAATTGCACAAGTTATTTATGGCCTCAATTTAGATATTTCTTTCTGGCATTTTGCTAAAGGATACTGTTATTTGCAGGAAGTAGAGCTTAGTTCTTCTGCAGCTGTCACTGTTCCGCAGCTCAAGGTGAGTCATTAGACTAAAAGAGCATTACGCTTCAAGAATCCTACTGATTGTGAAACCACTTGTTTTCCCCAGGTAATTAGTAATTCATACCAAGCTGCTTTATCTGAAATCCTAGAGGTGTTAAAAACCATTTCTGTGATGCACATGTTACCATTAGCTCAAACCTGGGTTCCATGTATTCAACAAGGTAAAAAAGGCATCCGCCATTCTGATGAAAACTATAGGGAGTGTGTCTCCACTGTTGGATCTTCTTGTTATGTGAATGATCCTTCTATGATGGGTTTTTATGAGGCCTGTTCTGAGCATCACTTGCTGAAGGGACAAGGAGTAGCTGGTATGGCTTTCACCACCAATCAACCATGTTTTTTGCCAGATGTTAGTGCTTTGAGTAAGACAGAATATCCACTCGCTCACCATGCAAAGATATTTGGTTTGAAAAGTGCAGTTGCAATACGCCTAAGAAGTATTCTGACTGGGAGTTCTGATTTTGTGTTGGAGTTCTTTCTTCCCCCTAATTGCATACTAATTGAAGAACAGAAACTGATGCTTGACTCATTGTCAAGGACTATGCAACATGTTTGCCAAAATTTAAGGGTTATCACAGCGAAGGAGCTGGCAGATGAGGCTACATTGCAATTGGATAGAGCACTTCCGTCTGATTTTTTGTTGGATAATTCTTCTTCCGAAGGAGAGCCAGGTAAACAATGTGCCGCTGTCACTTCAATAGAGGCTCAGACAATGGACGTGTCTAGTGATATAACACCTTTGTCCATAAGTACAGAAGAATCCTCAAAGGAAAAAACAGGCCCTGTTTTTTATTTTAAGGATGAAGTTGAAAGATTTGATAGTGTAAGTGGCATGGATGAGGCTGAGGTGATATCACCTGCACAAAAGAAATCTTCAAAGCTCAGGCAGCATCCAGTAGGATGGGAAAACAAAGATAGTGATAATGAAGATTCTTTAAATTTTTACAGTATCTGTTCTGATGCTACAAAAACAACTGAAAAGAAGCACAGAAAAGCACAAAAGACTGTTAGTTTGGAAGTTCTTCGTAAGTATTTTGCTGGTAGCCTGAAAGATGCCGCAAAGAGCATCGGAGGTATAATTCATTCTTTAGTAGAAATCCCATGATGGATTAGATTATCATCTACATTTCTCTTTCTTTTCAAATGTTTCTTTGTTTAGTTCTTTATTTTCTCAAAAGTATTTCCGTTTTCAAATACATTAGATATTTTCTTTGTTCGAAGATTTGTGAAGAGGTGAAACTAGGGAAGAGATGGATAACCACATAGCCTATTTTCCTATGCATGAAGTGTATATCCAAAAAGTTGTCAACTTATGTGCAAGGAGCCTTTTGTTGCTTAGGCTTATTGGGTGGTATCACCTAAGAGTCATATTCACTTTGTGAATAAGAAACTAATGCAGTCCACGACTGGTGTGGGCTAATGGGTTTCATTTTTTTCACTCCCAACCAATTTTCCCTAATTATAATGTATTTTAATGTTCACTGATTGGACAAATGCATGCTTTTTGAATGTCTACTTCAGTTGTTTTGCTTTCAACTATAGCACTGCAAAAGGCTGTGTGATCCAACTATGGAATCCCAAGTGACTGATGATACTTGATGCCTATTATCTTTACATGTTCCAGTGTGCCCTACTACTCTTAAAAGAATATGCCGACAGCATGGATTAGCTCGATGGCCTTCCCGGAAAATCAAGAAAGTAGACCACTCTTTAAGGAAACTGCAAGTTGTTATTGACTCAGTTCATGGTACTGATAAAGCCATCCAACTCAGTTCCCTGTATACAGATTTCACAACGGCATCTGTATCAGAGAAGAACTCATTAGGAGAATTCCAAGATAAAAACTCAATGGGAGGCTTTCCAGTTTCCAAATCAATTCAAAATGATCATCTACATTCTGATCAAGACATAGATGCGATAACAAGCCATCACCATTCTTCCTCTTCTCACTCATCATCATCTAGTCAAACTTCAATTTTATGTTCAACTCCACATGGTGAAAAGCACTGTCTTCAGATTGCAGGTGAAGGTAACCTTGAGGAAAAGGTTAGTGACAATCAAGGGGCAAAGAGCCAGATGACCTTGCATCTTTCAACTAAAAGCACATGGTCATGTCCTAGATTTCAAAATCACAAATCATCTGGTGAGCATTGTTCTTCTGGAAGTCTGTCACCTCCAGGTGATCCCAAAAGCAGTTGGATGATAGTTAAAGCCGCATATGGTGCAGAAAAAGTTAGGATCCGTCTTGATCCTAACTGGAGCTTTGAAGAATTGAGAGATGAGATTTTAAAGAGGTTCGACATAAGCATTAAAAATTCAGTGAATTTCAAGTATCTTGATGATGAGTCAGAGTTGGTGCTACTGACATGTGATGCAGATCTTCAGGAGTGCATTCATATCTACAGATCTTCAGATACTCGAACTATAAAAATATCTGTGCAACCAGTTGTTACTCCAATTATGGCATCATCATAAGACATTTGATGCAGTTCATAATCAGGAGACCAATCTGAAGAAAAGGCTTTCTTATAGTTATTGGAGTTTTTCTAGGATAGAATGATCTTTGCGCTGACCAATGCCCAAGAAAAAATACAGTGGAATTTTAGGCAATAAACCGGAAGGACATGCTAAAGCTCCCGAGTGAGTGACATGGAATTGCTCAAAAAATTACAAGGTATTAGAATTGCTTGAAATTGATATAAACACAAAAGGCGGAACAAAGATTGAACCGGGATTTGTATATTGTTTCTGCTGGTTTTCTGAAATTTATTGAGAACCTGCTATAGATTGCTTGATTATGCTATTCGGTCTCAAGTGGTTGGATAATGTGAGGCAATCATCTTAAGAGAATCTTTTGAACAGAATGATATGTTTGCAAGATGGCCAGCTTTTCACTAGTACAATGGCACAAGGATGAGTTGCAATTAGTTTTGAGATTTTTTTTCTTCTCATTTTTATGGGGGCAAAAGGAGTTACTAACATACACCGATCAAAGAATGAACATGGTATCTACTTTAAGACAGCTGTAAATACATTCAGTGTCACATGGATCATCATCCATCCCTGTTGTGGATAGAATTGTTGTGTATTCAGCATGAACCCAGACAACAAGAATGTTGCATATGAAATCAATGCATCCAAGATCAATAAACTCAAAGATCACACCGGTAAGCAATGATATGTTCAAAGATATTGAAACAGATGTTACTAGCTAATGGCAAGATTTCCTGCAATACTTAAAATTGAAAGGAGTTCTTGTTCATTGCAAGAATATATTTTGTGGTGCCTAGTGTTGAACTTTCTTGATAACAAGCAATATATTTCTCCTATTTTCAACAAGATAACATTTGCTCCAGTTGTCCGAGCATTTGTTTGGAAAAATCTACTAATTTTCTCGACCAGTGGGAGCCATCATTTGGTTGTGATGACACATGTAGATGAATCGAAGAACAGCATCGTCTTACCATTGGTGAACTTGAGTTGCCACTTATGTCTCTTGGGGACTGGAAGGGGATGGAGAAGAGCTGCTGGTTTCAGCCTGTCTGTGGTGTTTCAGCAGGCGATGGCATCCTCTCGAAATATCATTTTTCAAGCATGTGCTAGTTTTTAATCATAACAACTACAATTATACTTTACAGGCAATATCTGTTTTTAAATCATTCATTTAAAAAGGAAAACAGAGCAAAGATCCTTTAGTGCAACATAGCACAAGTCACCATAGAAGCGATTAATTTGTGCAACATTTTGCAGTGCAATATCAAGCACCTTTCAGGAAAAAAAAACACAGTTAAATACAAGACATTAAAAGAAACGTTTTAGATGAGAAAGTGTTTATCGGTTAAGTAATTTAAAAAGAAAAAGGAAGTCAATTGTTAACGTACAAGAAATGGAGTCTCTACGAAGAAATATTTTTGCCATATGAATCCAGTATTCAGAGGGATTTACACGGCCACGAAGCACCGTGCAATTCCACCAAAATCCTAAACTATAGCGCAGCACTACAAGCAGCATGCTCGAGTATAATTCCAGTGCAATGAATCACAAATCGGAAAAAGTAATCTCGATGTAAGCCAATTCCAGTCAACGAAATCAAAGAATTCCAGGAAGAATTGGATAATCAATAAAATCGCAGGGTTCAAAGATAAATATGACTAGTCAGAGAGAATATCTTCAATCTCAGAATCCTCTGTTCTTGCAAATGAATCATAGTCCATCTCTGTATTATTAGATGAACTTTTACCTAAAGGTGCATACTCTCCGTAGTCAAGTTCAGACCAGTCTGGTTCTTCAGGCAGATCGCTAGATGTAGGTTTCCCTACATTTTTGCTTGTAATGTTCTTTTGATGTTGATCGTCAGGGTTGCTCTGATTCAGCGATGCAGAAGATGCACGTTTCGCAGCAGCCTCAGCAGCATCACAGATACAATTTGATGGATTTTCATGAAATTCACCTCTGCCTGGTCTGACCTCCTTTGGCTCTCCCATAAATCCTCTCTGATGAGTGCGAACCTTCGCCGCAAATTCATCCCAGCTCATGTTTGCTTGGTTTAGAAACAGTGAGTACAGCTTCTTAGCATTTGGTCTTATAGTCCTCTTGTGCCCAAAGTATCTCCTGGTGAATATACAAGAGATCAATCTGGCAATGCTCAACCAGACACACATATTGCAATTAGGCAATCGTATAGAAGCAAAGTTTACCTTCTCCCAGCCAATATCCGAGCCATGTTGCCATTGTTGTTTGCCACAAAAGCATCGCTTCCATCACATACAATAAAATCAAGGGCAGCCATACGTGATGAGAATGAAGAGAACGGTTCCAATTCCTCTTTGCTGGCTAACGTCTCTTTTGAATAAAAATTTGGAAAGAGGGTTTTCAGAGGTGCCAATGATTCATCACCACCATATATTTCACCAGATGCCACATATATGTGAACATCATTCCCATAGCCCAGCCCCCTCAGCATCAGTCCTACCTCTTCTGGTGTTAGTGGGCATCTTCCTTGCCTCCGCGCCTTGTCAGGATTGCTTATCTACTCACAGTTAGTAACACACTTAGTTACCAAGGAACATTCACTAGAGAATAGGAATACTGTTTTACTTACATGTAAAGTTTTCCACCTCTTGCGTATTGCACCAAGTTCTCTGATTTCCTTCTCTCCTCCGCCATAGTAACACCCTGAGAAGGCAAGCATATCTGGTTCAAATCTGAAATAGAAACCAACTGAAACATCACTGCACAAATCTCAATAATAGAAGAGGCACCAAGATTAGGCACAGGATATATGTTTGAAAAAGGGGTTGGAATAAGTTGGATAGAGTTGGGAAGGTTGAAGACAGTCTAACTAGCACAGTTGATGCAAACAGATGCATACAATTTTCAGGGAAAAATCATAATGAATTGGATTGGGTAGGCTGATCATATCATGGGAATACATGTTTTTGACTAAATTGATCTAATTTGCAAGCAGGTAAAATTCTGTTAAAATTGAACCCAACCTGTGAAAACAGGAAAGATACACAGATCCAGAGTCTCTCTATGTTTGACCCTATTTAGATGTTTGGAAGGATTAATTTCACTCAGAATCATCGTTAGGATCCATTCCCTCCAGGATTCATCATTCCAGGTTGTAATATTTGCAATAAGCAATTCACTCATTGAATGCACTTTTTCTTATTTAACCTTATGATGCTTAAAAGAAAAGAGAATTTTAAAATATTAATCTACTTCCATTCATCTACCCAAGAAATCATTCCATTCCAGTGAAAATCAAACTAAAAAAAATTACATTTTATGTTTTCCTTTCTTGATTTTGTTATATTCCATTTTTGGAACCATTTGATTGTCCCGAAAGTACCAACAGTGTTTTCACATGAAGAACATGAAATACAAATACATGAACTTGTTTCCCACAGTTTTCATGAATCATTGGTGCAGGTATGTTCAGCATCAATTTCAATACTAAACAATTTCATCAAAAAAAAAAATCAATACTAAACAATCAGGGTGAAGCTATGCAGCTAAACAACTGAGTATTCTAGTCATAACTCTTTTCTAGCTTTTTAATCACAGAATTATCCATGCACATACACACATATTCTAAACTAAATCTCTATTAAAATAAACAAAATGGAATTGAAGTTTTACCTCAAGTGAAGGGCAATGAAGTGATTGCCTTTTTCCTTCATTCGCCGTATCAGCTTCTCACCCATTTCTTGTATTGGATGACTAAATGTCAAGGCATGATAATTAACTCTACATCTCAGCTTTTGCATCTCTGTTTCCAACTTATTTGCAAGTCTGTAATCGAACTTTGTAAGCTGGACAACCTGCATTTTACAGACATTTTCATTGCAATAAGACTATAAATATTAAACTAATTTTCCTTCAGAACACAACAAATGCTCATAATTTTACCATCTCTCGTGCTAGAAAAAGCATCACTTAAAATATGATTGTTCATAGACTACCATTACCATAACATTTTCAAATACATGTTTCGTGGAGATGGAATTACCAGAACCTAACTGATTGAGAAAAACATACGCCATAAACTCATTAGATATACTATATTATACATACAGTTAGTCCATGACAACAGGAACTTACATGCTTCTTCATAAGAACAGGTAAGACCCGGTTTTGGTAACATCTTGGAGTACACTTCCGTGGAACCCGCATAGTGTATGGAGACCTGAAATATTTCCCGCCCTTTTTCGGAAGCTCTTTTATGATTTTAACATCTTTTGAGAGGAATGAGATGAACCAATCAACATCAAAAATATCACCAAAATTGCTGTATATCAGGAAGAAAAAAAAGTAGCAGCTTCCAGTCAATCTTGCAAGTAGTAAGTTTCATACGTAACTTTCAAGTGTCAACTGAGGGTTTTGAAGAGAACCTGGCATCCTTCCAGAAAGATCTCTGGTCCAGCTTTGGAACAACGAGTGTGGCATTCAGGATCCGAGCTGCAACAACAGCATCTATTATCTGGGACACATCAAAATTCTTTCAATGATCTAGCATTCCACCAAAGAAGTAGGTCAAGAAGTCATAATTGCACTACCATTTCACTAGCTATCATTTTAATCAAGCTAATCAGCATTGTTATAAGAGTCCAAAAGGAAAGCTGATACAACTACAAAAGCAAAAACTTTGGTAGGGTATGCGACAGATATCTAAAACCAAAATTTCCTATGTGATATGACTTGATAATTGACATCCACAACATATCAGAAACTGAACTATAAACTATACACAAACATAATTTGACAATTAAGAGTAGCAATTTAAAGCATGCCAAAGACATTTTGAATTTGTACCCAAATTCATTTTCCTAAGGGACCACTATCAGAATCCCTGTGAACTGCAAAATCCATGATAATTTATCTCAGGATTTTGAGGGTTTGAATTCCTAATGGACCGCCATTTGCCCAAGAAGTCCCATTCAAGAGGTCATTTTTTTTTGTACCATCTTGATCACCCACTAAATTGCATTTTAGCATGTGCTCATTTTACTTAGTTCACCAACAACAACAATTTGGTATCAGGTCACTCATTTTAATTAGTACTAGACAGAAGGTCAAGTTGAGGTCAAGAAAAAAAACTAAAGGGGCTGAATTCTGATGCTCCTTGTTCAACAACCACTGAAATGTTGCTTCTAATACTAGAAAAATCAATTTGTTTCATCTTGTATGAAATAAGTAAAAGCTCTTTTATATTGCTCTTTTCAAAAAATGCAGGGCATCCAATAACCCAGCCAGCGAAAACTACACAAAGTAATATATCTACTATACAACAACAACTAAGCCTTTACCCCCATTAAGTGATGTCAGATATATGATCCTTCTTCACCATTCGGTTCCGTCCCCTATTATATCCACATCTATAGTTAAATAAATTTTTATCTTATTTTATCATCGATAACCAAGTCTTTTTTTATCTCCCCCTTCCTCTATTAATGTGTGTATTTGTCATGAAGGTATTTCTAAAATTCTATGATTAAGAAATGAAACTTATATCTAATGTAAACCAAAGGATTTGAAGAATATTTTAATTATATAAAATAATTTGAAGTGTTTTATGTTCATATAGATGTTTTTTTGTCAAAACATATCAACTTCATAAATTAGGGAGTGCTTTTGGAATGGGAAAAAAAACATTGGTAGGTATCAAAAGAGGTGGCTAGGCTAGGCACATTTTTCTCTAAATCTAAAGGGCCTTGGTAAGGCGATACCCCATCAATGACTAGCAGTGTAAGCAGGAAGACAACTTATACAAGAAAGCTCCTTGTACAGTTACAAGTGTGTTGAGGTAAAGCAAAACAATGTCCATAATGTGGATTAATATTCTTTTCTTCTACCCAAGTTGACTATGAGCTCATTGAATAAAGCAAGATGTTATAGAAGTGATCAAGGCCACGATATGTAGATACATATGTATGATCATTTTTTATTTTGAAAAAAAAAAGGTTGCATTGACAATAATGTATAGCATCATTTGTCAAACAAATTTATGAATATGCAATTATTACATACAAGAAATAAATCAACCTAAGCAATAATTGTAAAAAAAAACTTACATCTACAAGTTAATAATTAAATTAATCTCCAATATGATCTACAATTTTGTATCAATATTTTGTAATACAATATATAGATCTGAGAAATACATGCAAGATAAAACAAACAATTTATAACAGTGAATTTTAATCAACAAACTGCAATGTTAACCTATTGAGCTAAGTAATACAGACAACCTGCTTTTGTTTGTCTATATCACAAAACTGAGTTAAGCTAACCAATATTAGCTTGAACCTGGCTTGAACTTTAAAAAGATAGGAATTTTGTCCTACAAGATCCTCATACAACCATAAGTGGATGTCATGAGGTCCCTTGCTGCATAAGCGCTCATGAAGTGCATAAGCAGGTACAATAGGACAAATGGATCTCATCAATCTTAAACACCCTATGTGCATCTTTAATAGATCTACAGGGGTTCACTACTTGCTGAGCAGATAGGGAAGTACAAATGCTAAAGCTCAAGACTAATATGTATCAGCTTTGTCATGTCATAACGGAGGAGATCAAAACCATTGCCAATTCCCAAATCAGTATAATGCTTAATTGCACATAAGAATACAGCAATTCCTCAGTATTCTAAATCCAGCCACAATTTGCAATTTTTAACAGCACATCAATCATAGAAAAGGAGGGCAATCTAACAAGTTAACTAGATATTGAACTGGTATCCCCACCAAGAGGATGTATGATAAATGACTAAAATAAGCGATGCACGGCCATTTTTCTTTAACAAAAATCCTGGTGAGAAAATAGCATTCCTGTTGTCTAATTTAAAAATACACTTGTTTTTGGGTTTAAACAACATACATGTCTTGAAGAACATACACACCTTGATAGTTCATAGGTTGTACCAGAACTAAGACCTGTTATGCAAACAAGATGTGTAGTTGATATCCATTTTCTGGAGGAAATATAAACGAGAATGATTGCTGAAATTATGTCCCTGTAAAAGTACGTGGAGGCTTTCTAACAGTTATGTCCTTAAACCAACACAACCAGTTTATAAATCAAACATACTATAAGAAAACTGATACGAAGGGGAAGTATCGCGAAGAAATTGATTACAAAGAAAAGGATACAAAACACTCACTCCTGTTCTCTGTTGATTTAAACCACCACTAGTTCCAATCATCAAGTATCTATCACGATAAGTAACAGCGTTCGCTGCTGTTAAATTCAAGGAGAAAACAATGCGTCAATACGAACTGTTCAAAAATTAAATAATCTAACAGATTAATATAATTTTATTGCCAAGATCCTAACATCTCATCAGGACATAAGTACTTGGGAATATGTATTTTCACAAACCTGCAAACTTATTACTAGCATTGCTACACCCAACGTAGAACTTGGACAGTTTGGATCTCCAGAGATCATGCTTCTTGACCCTCCCTCCAACAAGCTAAGCAATGCAATTGAGAAGACCAAATAAAGAAAGAAAAGTAAGCGGAAAATCACATTATTTCCTTTGAATAAGATGGACCCGACCGCGATGATGCATCCCCAGAAATTTTGGGCTACGATTAAAATGACCAGCAAGATAAGAGCCTTGGGAAGAAATGAGAAACTTTTCCCGTACTTTTTTAGAAGACGAGTAAGAGGAGAGAAAGGGGAAGAGGAACCAAAGTCGAGGGTTGCGCACCTTGAGATGGGAGGGGGGATTCGAGACGCCTCGGAGTTGTGCGCCAGAGAGAGGCCGGTGGTCGAGGAGGGGCGGGGCGAGGTACGAGAGGAAGGCGAGGAAGATAAGTACGAGCAAGGTGGCAAAGGAAAGGATGGAGAGGGCGGAGGCCCCCGGGGTTTGGCACCGGCCAGGGGGGTGGCGCCGCCTCGGTGGAGGCATCGCCCGCCTCTCTGCTTCCTTTACCTCCACCGCTCGTTCGCCCGTTCGCTCTCTATCGGAAGCGCGACGGAGAGCCCTTTGAATAAGATGGACCCGACCGCGATGATGCATCCCCAGAAATTTTGGGCTACGATTAAAATGACCAGCAAGATAAGAGCCTTGGGAAGAAATGAGAAACTTTTCCCGTACTTTTTTAGAAGACGAGTAAGAGGAGAGAAAGGGGAAGAGGAACCAAAGTCGAGGGTTGCGCACCTTGAGATGGGAGGGGGGATTCGAGACGCCTCGGAGTTGTGCGCCAGAGAGGGGCCGGTGGTCGAGAAGGGGCGGGGCGAGGTACGAGAGGAAGGCGAGGAAGATAAGTACGAGCAAGGTGGCAAAGGAAAGGATGGAGAGGGCGGAGGCCCCCGGGGTTTGGCACCGGCCAGGGGGGTGGCGCCGCCTCGGTGGAGGCATCGCCCGCCTCTCTGCTTCCTTTACCTCCACCGCTCGTTCGCCCGTTCGCTCTCTATCGGAAGCGCGACGGAGAGCTCTTCGGCGGCCGCTTCCTATCCCGGGACACGGCGGGCGGATCCATCGCCGGTAGAAGTTAAATAACGGGCGTTATAAGCTTCATTTCTAGAACATATCGGTGTCGCTTTTGGTTTGGTATATCTGTTGGTCCAAATGATTATATCAACTATTTTTATAAAACCGTAAATGTTTTTAGTTCTCTTTTTTTTTAAAAAAAAAGAATAATACCTTTTTATATTTTTCATTTTAAAAATATTTTGATAATATTTCTTTTATATCCAAAGCACAATAGTAAAGATTAGTAATTAGCTTTTTATAATTTTGAAATTGACTTTTGATGTTTAATTGAATGGGACAATTTTGATATCTTTTTATTATATGAATTATATTCCTTTGATATTGTTTCATTTAGTTTATTTACTTTTAAAAATAAAATTATAATAATTAGATAATATCATATTATATTAATGCTCGATATATTGTGGTTAAAAATATACCAAAATAAATTTAGATAAGCATTTGATAGTTTACTAGTTATATTTTCCATTTAAAGACTATATCAATCGATAATTAAATGAAAATTAATTTTATCCATTTAAATTCATATACATTTTAATATTCCACTTAAATTGCTTCCCTATAAAACTAAAATTAAAGAAATAACTGGATTAACATTATAAAAAAAAAACAAGCTAGCAATATGAAGTATGAGGAAGCATGCCAAATGCTTAAGTATTTTTATCTTTGGAATTATAAGTATATAAAATTCTATTTGAGTCATAAAAATATATAAAAATCAAGAAAATTATATGAAAGTTACGTATACTAGATGTCTATAAAATGATAGAAATTTTGAACTTTGAAAAATATCCTTCGCCAACTAAATAGCCTCTGTCTAGATCATACAAGTGACCGCTAAATAATAATCCTTTGCCAACTAGCCTTTGTTTCAGAATCGTCTCCGAAAAATTCTAAACAAACTTTCCGCCGTGTAAAGGGCTGGTTGGATGCCCAACCATTCTCAAACTTTGTCCCAAAGTTGTCTCGTGATGGTACAATGGGAAAAAAAATATGATCATTTGATTCTACAATTTGCTTACATAGGGAGCACTGCTTGAGAGATACAAATATCAATCTAAATGTAATGAAACAATGCCATTTTTTGTTTTTGTCCATGACAAAAAGTGATAATGCTCATCTTAAGCAGACCAGTATCATCGACCCTTAGCTAAATACAAATAGGTAAATCACAAAGACTTCACACAGTAACAATAGCTCATGTAAGGGGTGAGGTAATTTGTGAAACTTTTGCATCTGCTGAGAATCGACTCTAAACTTATATGCGACAATACCACTACATAAACTATCTGTATCAAACGTGGAGGCTCCTTTTTACTTTTTCAATCATTAAGGTGGTGTCTCTTTTTAATTTTTGTTTAATCAAAAGGGCACCTTAGCCAATTAGTCCCCTTGTAAAATAACATAGTTGCCCTCAAATATAGTGTTTAGTATTATTATCTTCTGTCACATGCTAATCCTGAATCAATCAAGCGGATTTACCTTTGTAATAACATTCACATTGTAGCAATTATTAGATACTACATCACACACACACACATATATATATAATTGGGTTTATCATTTTTGTATCATAGGCTATGGTGCTGCAGTAGGACATTTAGATTATCACCCAGGAACCACGACCCAGCTATAGCGTATTTGCGTGATTTTTTCTCTAAATGGGGTACGCAACCAAAAGATATTGAGCTTATGGGCTACCTGCCATGCATACTTTCCAATTTACTCTAGTGGCCAGTAGAAAAATTCCGTGAGATCGAGCCGGTCACCCCAGGGCTAGTCAATGAGGTTAATTAGATATATATATATATATATATATACACACGATAACATTTACAATTTCATAACTGCTACAATATGATTTATCATCTTCATACAAGAGTGACATAAATTAATAATATTAAATAATATACTTACGGATAACTATATCATTTTACAAAGATTAATAGGGTGTGACACTCTTTGAATTAAAAATAAAAAGAGATGTGTTTAAATTTTGGCTAAAGTTTTCCACACTCCATCCCCTAAAAGAAAATAAACAAATTTGTTTTTCGAAAACAAAATGTCTCTCAAATTTATTTTAAATTTTCAATAAAAATTTAAACAAAAACTTTAGACTAACTAGGCTTATCAATATACCAGATGACAACTATATCATTTTATCAAAATTAATAGGGTGTGACACGCTTTTAATTAAAAATAAAAAATTAAAAGAGATTGCCTTTAATTTTAACCTAAAGTTTTTCATACTCCATCCCCTACAAGAAAATAAACAAATTTATTCTTTGAAAACAAAAAATCTTTCAAATTTATTTTAAAATCTTAATAATTTCCCAAGACAACAATGCACTTTTTAAAAACTTTTCATAAAATATCGGAATCCATTGTTAAATACATGACAAGTTCCCTATGCTATACAGTTTGGTTTATTCCAAAAATAAAAGCATATCTTTACAGCATGGAGTTGTAGAGAAAATCATTCATATGACAATATTTAATTTTACAGCTCGGATTGCACTGTCTTCATACTCCGACAAGAATAAACGTCTCTTTCATCCAAAGTTTTCCTCGACTGTTTTTTTAATTTTTTTTTTTTTTTACTTTGTCCAGATCTTTCTTTCTTTCCCTTTTTTTTTTTTTTGTTAGAAGAAATCAGCAGTTCACCTGATTTTTTTTTTTTATTGTTCTGTGCATTTCTGTTCGTGCTTCGAGTTCGTCGAGCTCAGAAATTGAGTATGGTGGCGTAGGAAGGAGAGCAGAGCTCCACCATCCATGGACTCCTCAACTGAGTCAAGAACGGGTCCTGCAGCCACTCCAGTCCGTTGGGCTTCGGCACCTCCAGCTCCGGCAGACTCGGCTTCCGGCTCACCGCCGTGGCGGAAGTGTCCACTACCACTTCCTCCTCTTCGTCCACCAGCGCCGCCGCCGCCGCCGCCGCCTCTCTGTTCCCCAGCACGATCACGTCTTCAAGGAACTCCAAAGACTTCAGCTGGAAGCTCTCGTCGATCGACCAATCCGGCCAGGACTCGGTCACCGACTCGCAATTGTGCGACGGCGACACCGTCGGCGCCGCCACCTCCATCGCCGCCGCCCGCTGCTCCAGCTCCTTCATCGACGTCGCCTTCCTATATATCTTGCACAAAACTATGCCCTCCTGATCATCACATTCACAAATCAAGTTCGAGATCGATCAGCCCGCATACTTATTACTATGCCCTCCCCGACGATATATATATCAGTGACCGTTAACGCGCCAAACCTTGGGCGGCGGAGGCGGATTGACGGAGTTGTTGGCCGTTGGGGGATCGGGGAGGCGGTACTCGTTCATGACCCAGTCAGTCTTGGTGCCGCGCGGCGCCCGACCCTCGTAGTAGACCAGCGTCTTCTTGAGTCCGATGAGCCGCTTCGGGTCGGCGGCGCTGCGGACCGGCCGATCACTCCCGGTCGCCTTCCAAAACCCCCTCTCCGTCGTCCTGCTCGGCCGCCCGCCGCCGTTCGCCTGCTTCCGGTCTCTCGGCACGTAGAAGTACCATTCCTTCTCCCCTATCTTGGCCAACCCTGCTCCCGCACATCAACATCAACATCAACAAATTGAATTCGACAAAAACAGAACAGCACTCGAGCTCGATCGAATCGAAGAAGTTCAATTCAATTACCAGGGAGATCCCAAGGATCGTAGCGATAGAGATGAATGGTGGTGATGATCTCGAGCTGGAGCTTCTTGCCCTGCACCACGCCCTTCAAGTAGAAGTCCAGCAGCTCCTCTTCTGTGGGATGGAATCTGAAGCCCGGAAGATCGAGTTCCATGGCTAACGAACGAACTAACTAACTAACTGACTCCCTTCGATCCACACTGATGCGATCTTCCAGAGATTGCGTTTGCTCAAATACTGGACTGCCTCACACATCCCGAAAGGGACCGGATGGAACTTTGCGAGTGTAAATAAAGTAGATTAGTTAATAACAAGGTCGTCGATAGCGATCCAGCATTCCAGTTTTTACCTGATGAGAAATCGATTGAATTCCTGTCTTTTCTCCTGGCTTCCTTCCTCGCGGTTGGAATCACTTCTCCCTTAATTTTTCCTTATTTATTCTAATAGTCGATCAAAAATTTATATGAGCCTAATCTATCACTTTTATATGAGCCTAATATAAATTGAATATACCATTCCAACTAAAAAAATGCAACGAGTTGCTGTCTAAAGCGAAACGTAAGGTATAAAAACAGGCCCGCCGACTAAATTTTGCTAATAATTAAGTGGGTTTGACCGTTAAGCTCTATGATTATAGATTTGTTTGTTTGTTTGTTTAATTAATTAATTGGATTAGAAATGTAAGATTGAGCCTGAGTAATCTCTAGCTTGCGTTGGAGGGATTGTGGGAGAGTGGACGTGTTGAAGTTAAAGACAAAACTCTTATGTTCTAGATCACGCGGATTGATTAGTAAAATGAACTTTCCAGGTAAATGTGTGTGCCTGAAATTAAATTGTAATAAACTCCATTTTTGATCAAACATAACCTTTATAGATTCATTCAAGATATCGTACACATGTTCGTCAATTACAGTTTCTTAATTTATCTCTCTACAGATGACTGTGGAGCCAACACCCAAGTACCTTTCAGCTACCATTCAAGATATCGTTACCGTATTGAGTGAGCGAGATCTCGTAGTTTTACAAATCTATCAGTCGCTCTAGTTGACTGATGCCTCACATGATCTGGAGTCATGAACATGAACAGCCACTAATCACGGGCAGCTAAGCGGTGTGATAATGATTGTCCTCTGGACTTTATGCTCGTCTACTTGTGAAGAACTAAAAGACAGTCTTCGTGGTCAGTCACACCCTGCTTCACTTCCTAAACATGTTATAACAACAGAACAGAGTAATCTGTTTCTACAAGACAATTAGAAGCAATGCATGTGATATAGAATTACAGAAGATTTTAGCAACAAGTCGCCAGGCATTGAAATCAGGCTACAGAGACTTGCAGAGCTGCTGACTTGTTTCTTATGAGTACATGCTGAGTTGGGTCATGTCACAACCATAGCATTTTTGGAACCAGCCAAAGTCATCTTCTGCTTGGCTTTATTGATAAGGCTTATTCGATCCATCCAGTTAATCTGTTTATCCCACTCAAGCTTTTAACCTGTTCGATCTTCCTGGTGCGTTCAACCTACGGGTTTATCGAACTCATCTATTGCTTGACCCATCTATCCTGCAAATCAATACAACAATGGACAAGAAAATGGTAAATCCATGTTGCTTTGATTAGTGCTTCATCATAAATGACTTAGCTCTGTTTGGTAGTTCCTATGCATAAAGATAATTATTTTACCAATTGCATAAATAGGTTAGGGCCACTATCAAGTCGATTGTTGGCTGCTTATCAAGTCGGAGTAAGGAACCACTATCCATACAATTCATCTCAGACACTTCATGTGTATATGAGCAAATGAAGCTTCTCTTGTGTTGGAATTTTGTAATTTCTAAATTACTACTGTTGCTACCTACAACACTGAGGATTTATCTGCCAAGTTCTTAGAACAGCAGCATTCAGCTTGCATGAAGAGATGATTTCTCAGACTGTGAGTTAGAGAATGCATTGCATGCAAGTTGCAAGAAGGAAATTTGCAATGCAAATAAGATAGCAGAGGTGTATGGTAAACTTTACAAAGTTAAGATCCTACCGATTACCGAGTATCTCTACTCCATAGAATCTTATAGTCTAAGCTCTACATGGTAACTATATAAGTGGCTGTGTTGCTTTCTAACAAACAAAGACTTACAATGGGGGCACTATAACCACATGCTTTTACGCAAATATAACTAAAATGCATCCCCCTCATAAAAAATAACCATTTTCCAGGAAAACATGTCATACTCATTATCAGATCTAATAGTTGGGATCAGCATTTCCCTTTCAATAATAATATTAAAAAAATTACTTCTGAAATGCTCAAGAACAGAAAATCTTTAGAATGTTCAGAGACGGATCATCCTCTGAACTCAATCCAATCTAATTAAACCAAACATAGATTCACTTTATTTTATCCCGTTCCATATTACTTCAGAAACGAAGTGTTATTAAATAGCCGGTGATATAGCTGCACATAATTTAACCTCCAAATGTACAGAGCTAAGGAAAATACATGACCAAATATCCATCAGGCCTGAGGTTATGGTAGCGCTAGCATACAATATGAATTTAAAAAAAAAAAAAAAAGAACAGAATATAAGAATTTTTAGTCATAAAAATAAAGTTGAATCTGTGATACTCTAGTGCAAAGGGACTACCTTGGCCTTCCTAACAAAAATAAGCAATTCAGCATGCTTCAGTCAGTAACTACATCAGATTCTAAACAGTCATGTGTTTATCTAGATTTTTCGTCTCTGCCGCAAGACCTTCAGAGTTCATACCCCATTTCATCTGCTATCATGCTGGCTAATTAGACAGATAAGACTGCAGTAAATCACAAGTCAATGAGCATAGAACCAATATTGCTAAAGACACTGTTTCTGTACGCCAACTGCACAGCAAGGTTGACAAACCGAATAGCTTATGGACTAAGCTGAGGTAAAGGTAATCCACATTTGCACATACATAATAATCTCTTTCCCTGAGTATCAGTTGCTTGCACTATGCTGTGCTAACTGATAATCATAATGAGAATTATGTGGGAGATCAGTAGTAAGTGAAGCTGAAGCCTCACTGGCTAACCAAATGCTCCTGTATTGTGCTGTTCCAAGCTCATTGTCATGCAAAAATGACAGCAGTAACAGTGGCAACAAATGCTTGCATTTAATTAATCAGAGCAGCATGAAAAGTACAGACTGCAGTGAAGAGGTGGAGCTGAGTTTGTGGTGTGGCATACTTTGGCAGAAGTTCTTGTACAATTACATAAATGATTGAAAAGGTGATATGGGCCAGTGGTAGACTGCTACTAGATTTCAGTAAGAGTAGATCCAACACAGATATGGATCTAAGTTTCTAGCACAGTTGTTTACAGGTATGGATCTGAGTTTCTGGCTCAGTTGTTTACAGATATGGATCTAAGTTTCTGGCACAGTTGTTCCTCAATTTCTTACACACTCAATGGGGATGTTGATATTGAACTCGGAGGATCAACGTCATAATATCAATGAGGATGTTGATATCCAACTCAAAGGATCGGTGTTGGACTATCAGGTGTCTGACATACACATGGAGATTCTAATATTTCGGAGCTAACTGCAAATTACCTAGTCAACTTTCAAATACCAAGACTTAAACCAACTAATCATCATATACCACCAAACTTTCTGATATAGCGGTTTGGAAATCATTTTCCTGTTGTTTGGTCCTTCCATTGTGATGATATAAAGCTACTCAGACCTTGTAGGTCACACTATCTAGAGTGATATGCTCATGATATGGATCCCCTATACATGATTGTGAATCATTGGAATCTTTATCTATGAAGGTCATGCCAAGTTTTCTGCCAATGTTTTATGATACACTCAGAAGTTCATCTCAGATCCATTTTGCCTATGCTCACTCTGAGCTTTTTGGAAATGACTTTGAGAAAGTACCGCAAACAATGGATACATATGAAGTGAGCTGGTTCATAGCCTTGATCCAATTGCCGAAGGTGGAAGAGCAACTATTTTACCAAGCATCTGATGATATATACCAGACACAAACCTTGAGTCTAATGACAGAGCTATGGCTCACATTTATCCATGAATACTAATCTCAACAAAGTCAAGTAGTTGTGTGGATGATCAATCAAAATGATGCAATATCCTACAACTCTCTTGCCTCGGCTCAGCAAATCTGTGTCTCTTCAGTTTGTTTGTAAAGTACCTCATATGCTTTCATGGTATTAGCAGAAAAATCTTTTACAGCTTCAAAGATATGCCTCAAATTGGACTGGAGACTAGTCGATTCATGATGCACATGTTCAGTTGTTGCCAAATTATCACCAGAAATTATCATTAATTTTTTTCTCTGCTTAAGAAGTTCTTCTTGTTCATTTTCCATTGACCTTAGCATGTCATCCATATTTTTGTTTATCAATAATCTCTGCTGCAGCAAAACTTTGTTCTCTTTCCAAATATTAAGAACAGTATCAACAAAATCCTTTGCTGCTTTAACAACAGCTTTTTCAGATACCATTTCTATGCTGGAAGACCAATAGTTACAAATGACAAATACAGGAGGTGCACCTAATCTTCCAGGAGAAAAAGGAACCACTCCATCATCTGTAACCTCTGGTTCATAATGGATACCTTTCTTCAGCCATTCATTCAAAGCACTGATATAGATCTTTTGAGCGCTAACCCAAGCAGAGAAATTGGCAATCCATTCCGCCATCGCCAGTTCTAATTGCTTTACTGTGTCTGGATGAGTATTATCAGAAAGCTTTCCTCCAGACACAATAGAGTCCATGTTTTTGGTCTCAGATATTGCTTGATACTGAATATGATGGCATTCTGATATAACTTTCCACATCTCCTTAAACCTGGAAGGTTAAACTGACAATAAGAACTTGTTGCATTAATAAGAAATAAAAAAACTAAAACAAGCTATAATTGAATTTTGTAACAAATCCATGTAATACAACATAATCAACACTATCACACACAAGCTTAAACCAATGATACATATTTTTTATCTCACCTCAATGAATCACATGCAATCTCATACAAGATTAGTGTTTGGAAATTTTTGTATAGGATAATACCATAATGATGAAATAATATTTGTATAGCTTGAATCTAGTCTCTAGAAGCTCAATGGATCAGATACAAATTTGATACTAATCACTATTAGATTTATTCCAATGAGATATAAGACAGCAAAAGGAAAAGTCAACTGATATTGTTATTTATAAATTTTTATCAGACCTACAATAACATTGTTGATTGCACCCGACCAAGCATAGAGGGGATAAACTTTGCAAGTCCTGATACTAATTTCACCAGACCAATCGGCTGTGACAGTTGTAGAATTACCAGAGGTGATTGTTTCATATCTTAATAAAGTTCAATTAGCAAATGAAAAAACACATGAAGAAGACACATAAGGCATCAATGGGAGAAAATTTAATCATAGTTGAAGAAGAAAAATTGTCATTTAATGAGCTGCAAGATCCAATAATCTATTCCACGCACTTGGACATGGCCATATGATGAACTGCTAACAAAAGAAAAGAAATTAATCAAAACTGAAAGAAAGTTTGATCAACAATAGAATTTTTATTTCAAAATTTTCAAGATTATTTTAATTAAAAGTTCATGAGATCGAAAAGGTCACATAATGTTGAGATACACTTCCTACACAAATCTTGCCACTAATTGATTAACTTGTCCATCCATTGGTCATATTTGAACATCTCTCTATCATCTTAATCTAGCTTTGTTCAATTCTACATATTTGAACAATCATATTTGCTCCTAGATAATAATAATTTTTTATTTTCTCGCTTCACATATCCATCTTATCATTATTGTCTCTATTAAATTAACTTTTCATTTTTGTTTGCTAATTTTTCTACACTACCATATAGCGTATCAAAGGAAGTATAAGTAAAGATATTTGATTGGCCAGTGTTATCCTGTAAGAAACTGCCCAACAACACAAGAAAAGATAGTATAAAAGAGACCAGAACACCAAGATCGATATGTCACGCCCAATAAAAGATAAAAGAAAAAATCTGGGAACAATTAGATATAATTCTAATATATAATAATAGAAAATAGATTAAAGTGATTAAACATGCTCAAAGATTGTTAATAAATTTGTTAATTAAGAATTTTTATAGGGTATTGATATGGTGAGGATAGTCAGCACCATGTGATGTAGTCCAGTCAACAGTCAAGCTGAAAGTCAAAGTCAAAATGAATTAACAGTCAAGCTGAAAGTCAAAGTCAAAATGAATTCGGATCAAATCAAACTGACTTGGATTAGGGAAAACAGAGCTCGGGTCGAGTCAGACCGAGCTCAGATGCGTTTAGACTCTGAGTCAGATCAAACCAAGCTTCAACCAAATCAGCCCTCAAAGAAAATAGTTCGAGTCGCATCCAAATGTGGTCTGCCCAAATTGGGAATTGAAGCACTGATCATCAAAAGATGCGGTAGTTAAGGCACAAGTCATATAGAGAGGCGTCTCTCGGCAACGAAAGAAAGAGGTGGCCCTTCAGGAAATAGGGTCATCCTTTCACTTTCGATTTAAAGGTAATCGGTTGCAATATCAAGCTGGCAATCTCATAACTTTCTACTCTATTTACTTTTCTCCATTTGTTTTCTCCACTTTTTCTCAAAGGTCTAACTTGAATGTCGGAATGGCCAAGTCGAGTTCTGACTCAGATGTTCTCTTAACGTTCTTCTTGAGTCTTTTCATATCCTTGCTAGAAAGATCTCTTGGTTCTAAAGGAAATTGGTCTATTGAAGCCCGACCTAAAAGCAGTCTGTCTATTGAAGCTCGACCGGAAGGCAAATGGTCTATTGAAGCCCGACCTGAAGGCAGTCGATCTATTGAAGCCTGACCCAAGGAAAGCCAACCTGAAGGAAGTTGACCTCCTAAGAAGCCCGACCTGACATAAGATTGACTTGACGAAGACTGACCCAACATGTATCCAGCTGGTCAAAATTACTCGATCGTGGTTACTTTGACCTAGTCATCCCATCCCTTGATCTTGGACCAGATCAAGTATTATTGACAAAAAAGAATACTAGGATTGGGCATACGAGTCTATAACTTTAAGACAAGTGTTACTATATCTTTTAAACTCCAACTTCTTTGTATCCATGAGGCGGGATAATATATGATGAGCTGCATTGTATGAAAATAGTTAAACTACCAAAAGCTTCCAACATATTAGCTCCATATCAGATTCAAGTAAAACTGTGTGCTTTCTCTATTTCATTTTTGGCAGGAGTACCTATTCCACAACAAATATTTCCAAATCAATAAGATAAGGGTGAAGGAATAATGATTATCACATACCCACTAATTAGTTCTTTAATTAGTAGCCATAATTCTTCATCCCTTAACTGACTGATTTTACTTGAAACTGTGTCCACAACTTGAATGGCTACTCTTATCTTTGTAGACAGTTTCCTGATGGTAGTTTCCACTGCATCAAGCCTTTCAGCTTCTGCGCCCCTTTCACTTAAGTGCCTCGAGTATTGGAGTTTTCTTTCATATAGCACCCTCATCTCTTCTTCAACCTGCCATCAGTTCAACATAAGTTCATAAAAGTGAGTCAAACATTTCTCTTTCCTAATTGAGCATAAGAAAATGTTCATGGAATAAATATTTCTAAGAAAATTAGACAAATATTCAGTAGAATACTTGGTAGAGACAAAAACTACAATTAGAGACTGTAATTTCATTCTGCGATATCTTTGTGTGGTATGCAGGATGCACACAATTCTCATCAAAATATTTTTGGAAGTTGCTACATTATAAGGATTAGATCAGATAATTTGTCCAAATTACATTTTGTATGAGTATGACACAATGAACAAGAATGAATATACAGCTACTTAGGAACATAAACCTATTCGTGAAAATAGATGAATTCAACCACTGTGGTGCTGTAATGGATTAATTCGAGAAACAGGTCATCTAAACACATTTCCTATTTCAGAATTATGACTGACATATTGCAAGCATAATAACCATGATGGCATCAATAATCAAATGTGGACTCGGGCCTAGAATGCAAATGTCAGTTACATGCTATTGCTAAAAGTTGAGCAAAAATGTCCTTGAGGAAGGAAGGTCACTGTTGAAAAAAAAAGGGGGGAAATTCTCATTAAGATGTTTAGCCAATGGAATAAAGATATGATTCAAGGATTACTTAGGAAGGAAATTGGACAAATAATCAAGTGCTATAGCTGTTATAACATTTCTGTAACAGCCCCAGAATCAGCATTTTTAGTTCTCTCAAATTAATAGCTGCCTAGTTTCACATGTTATTTGCTTGTGGCCACTGCCTCCAAATAAAACAAAAAGGATTGAGATCAGACGACTACTGGACCTTAAAAGATGATTTTTGCACTAACCATGACTTCCTCGAGAAGCTTTTGTTCCCAATTGTAGAGCTTCTGCAATGTTGACGAAAGACTGTAGTCTTCTTCAAATGAAAGATCTTTGCTGGTAGAAGTTGCAAATAGAGAAAGTCCACATATCATCCCGGCAGAAACTGTTTCAAAAACAAAACAAAATAAAGCAAAGAGAACAGGTGTTAATGAAACTATTTCACAAACGTATAAGATATATCGAGAAAGAAATTGTAAGATAATAGTAAACATGTTCCACCTTTATACACAGAATTCTTGTGCTGATACTGAACCTTTCCCACTTCAAGAATCTTGGACACCTGAACAACCGATTGGGAAGCCCTATCAAACTGAATCTTTATCTCCTGCACGATCTCAGAATCATTTTGATAATTCTTAGAAACCATGAAATCTGCATTGTGCTGCTCTGCTGGTCCAGTCACCACACTCTTCTCCACCACATGAACCTCCTGCTCCGAGCTACTCCTTACCTCCATTGACTTCGACTTTCTTTGGGAATCTTCCCCAACACTTCCGGTCATAACTTCTTTTGACCCCATAGCAGCCTTACCATAGTGCTCCCCATCTGCAGCGGCTGATGTGGATGCTACGAACTTTGGATCGCCATAAGCTTCCTTGACCACTTCCTGAGCTTCGTCTTCCAGATCAGGAATTCCTTCCTCCTCTCTCAACTCGTTTGAGCTTCGGCTTGAGGTATATGGAGCGTAATAATCATCATACGACTCGAACGGGTTGAGAAAATCCCATGTTGAAGCCTTGGGCGACGGAGGTGGCGGAGGCTCACTAGGAGTAGGATTCCCACCTGCTCCCATGGCAGGTGGCGGAATGTTTGGAGGCGGTGAGGAGGATCCGAAGATACCGCCACCGTAGTTGACGTATGATGGATAAGAAGGATGGGAAGGGTAAAAGTTGGAATTTTGAGGGGGATACGGGCGGCCATAGTAAGAGTAAGCCGTGGGAGCAAGTTCATCAACGGTGCCGAAGCGTATCGGCTCGGAGCTCGGAGGTTGCTGCTCATAGGTGACCGACGACTCTGCGGGGCGGTTTCTCGCATAGTGTAGGTTGAGGTAGGTCCGCCCAACGGGCGGAGAGTCATCCCCGGGGAGGTGGTGGATCGGAGAAGCGCCATCCGAGTGAAGGGGCGAATCATCGTCCGAATCAGAATCTGAGGAATGGAAATGAATGTGCGAGCCAGAGTGGCCACGGTCAGCAGCAGAGGGGAGTGCCGCGGCCGCCGGAGGAGGGGACGGAGTGAGCGGCGGGAGGGAGTCACCCTTCCGCTGGCCGGGGAGGGGGAGTACAGGGGAAGAAGGCGGGAGCGGCCCATTCAGCAACTCACGGAGAGCGGCGCTGACGGATGCGAGGGATCCGACGTAAGCGGAGTGTGCGTCGGCGAGATCGTAGCGACAGCGAATGACATCGGCAAGAAGCCGCGTGCGCCGGCGGCAGAGCGTCACCGCGGCCTCCTCCTCGATCTTGGAGCCTCCGCAGCCCATATCCCACCGGAAAAACAAAACAAAAAAACAAAAAACAAAAATCCACTCTCAAGGCGACACGAGCAGCAGCAATCGCACCACCCGCGCGCCGGATCCAGCAGCAACCGGAGGAGGGATCAGGCTGCGGCGATCGGCGAAAAGAGCGGCGGATTCCGTCGCAGTACACCAAGAAGCATGATATGCGAGCAGCATTCGTCTTCCTTTTGCTCTTCTTTTTAAATCAGAAAAAGTAAAAAAAAAACAAAAACGTAATTATTCGGCAGAAGATATCTGACATGGCAGTAACGGAAAAATAATATTCCCGTTGTGCGTGTTCCGATGACTGGAGAGGAAAGCGCGACACCGGACACGTAATTTTGACGTCGGTCGCCGCCGCATGGGAGAAGGCGTTTTCTATGCGCCTCCTTTTGCTCCCTTTTTCCTTTTTCACTTTTTTTTTTGTTTTTGTTTTTTTCCCATTAAATTGACATGCCGAAAGTGCCCTTCCTTCCGTGCCCCCAATTATTTCTTCGGTTTGGTGGCTAGCTCGCCGTCGGATTCGGCGGTAAGATTCCGAGTCGGATCGGCGAGTCCAACTCGGTGGGCGACTTGCGTATCATAATAATTCAGTAGTTGTAACTCTTCTTGACCGGACGGATTGTAACTTGAGAAACAAGGTGAGGCTGTGGGCCATGCGGCTCGCTTGTTTGATCAAATCGCACAGTGGGCGCTGTGGGCGATGCTATTTATAGATCATAGATGGATAGACAGACGGACAAATAGAGAGAGATTGTACCCTTTAGCATTAGATTTAACCCTCTCACATAGCTAGATTCTTTCATGGTACAGCAAAAAAAAAAAAAAAAATTTGATGCCTCAGCAGCTACTACGTCTGCCTATATCATTCATGTGCATGTGCAACTCACATGACGTGTTTCTTTGTGTTGATTACATGTGCATGTAGGAGAAACAGCGAATGGGAGATGTGATGGGTGTTGGTTGATTGGTTGCCACCAAAAGTTGAAGATCTTGAGGTCGATGCTAAGGTACATTCAAATGAATGTGCATATATATATATATATATATCACAGAGGTGAGTCAAATAGCCCTGGGAAGTTAAGTTTAATAGTGTTTTATGAATATTTTTCATATATATTATGTTGGACAATTAAATATGGGTAAAAATCAAAATGTTGTCCTAAATTAATAAAAACATCATATTAACTTTTTTTTAAAAAAAAGTTAAATAAATATTCTTTTTATGATTTTATTCTGAAAATACTCCTAAATTCAATAATGTTATAGAAGCTAACATTAACTATATTTTGTAGAAGTTACATGTTAATTTCTATATGCTCCATGTTAATTAAATTATATTTATTTAAAATATAATATAATGAATGTCATTAAGTCCTCATCGCTTAGTTTATTTTTTGAAATGTTATTTTAATCAAGTTATCATTCAGAAAAGCATAATCAAAATATTATAAAATCATCGTTGTAGAAGCTAACAACTAGCTTCTACACGTTGTAAAAGCTAGCATTAGCTTCTGCATGTTATAGAAGTTACATGCTAACTTATACACTGTCGATCGTGATCAGATAATTTTCATTTGAAATATAATAAGTGTTATGGAGTTCCAATAATTTATTTTACTCATTGAAATATTATTTTAACAAGATTATCACTCAAATAAGCAAATCAAAATAATATAATTAAATTCATTATTGTAGAAGCTAGCAACTAGTTGGTAAAGACGACAACGCTCACCCCAAACCTCGTATGAGGGAGACATTTACCTCGTTTATGTCAAAATTCGAATCTCAAACTTTAAATTGACAACATCTTATACGCTAACCACTAGACCATTCCGAGGAAATGAAGAAGCTAGCAACTAGCTTCTACCAAATGTAAAAGCTAATTGCAAGCTTCTACACATTGAAGAAGTTAGATGTTAGTTTCTACAACTATACATTGTAGAAGTTAACATCTAACCTCTACAATTATAGAAACTAGTTACTGGCTTCTACACTATCAAATGATCATATAATATATTGTAGAAGTTAGTTGTCAGCTAACTTCTACATGTTGTACAGACACATGTAAAAATTAGATGTTAACTTTTACAATTATAAGGATATTTTGGACAAGTCATTTAACTGGGATGCTCATTTGACTTTAATTAGATACCTATTTGATTTTTATTCGTTAAATTTTATAAAAAATAATAAATAAATTTATTATAATTGAATGAACATATGTGCATTTCTTTCAACTCATTTTCACACAAATAACTCGTGAGAAGTTTAAACTATCTATCTCGCCATCGCCACGAGATGCATCGGGCGCATGTTCACTTGTGGTTTTGGTGAAGCCTCTCAATCTCATCCTCTTCCTTTGTGGAAGATCATTTATTGCATATGATCTTTGTCCTTTATTCCGAGCAGGAAACAACTTAATTTGTTTCCGAGCAGGAAAAAAGGGAAATTATAATTAATAATGATCATCACTTAGTGGAGATGGTTGAGATTTGGCTCTTTCCTTTGGCTTTGGGAAAAAGAAGACTAGTCAGTCATTCCTAACGGAGAGTAGCAAGTGGAAGAAGAGGAATATATATATATATATATATATATATATATAATTCTTGATATATCTCTCTTCCACGTTCAGTAATTTTCCACTCATGTGGATGTTGACATTAATTTTGCATTTTATGCGATTTTGAATAGCTCAATGTCATAGCTCAAATTGTTTGGTAATTTTTTAATAGTTTCACTTTTTGATTTAAAAAGTATAAATCATATTTATATGACTCTGTATTACACAAACATTATTGGCTGGCCGCTTCCATTCTCTTTTGTACATGTGACGAAAGCAAATTACATCATTTCAATTATATACTTTTAGTGTCCTTTTCGGTTTCCGACATTTAGGATGAGTCCTAACATCAATAAATTAGTGAATCATTTTTTTAATTGACAATTAATTTAAAAATACTGGACTAATAAATCGTCCAGCACTCTCTAATTGACTCATCGATAAAATTTTTATAAAAATCGAATTGGCCGTTTTCAAAATTAGTTAAATAAAATATATGATGTCAATTAAAAAATATAGATTATATTTTTAGTATTAAAATAAAAACTACAGGATCTAATAATTTTAGTTGGAAAATAATTATGTACTATATAATATTTATTAACTTGTATTCCTATAATTAATATTTAATTTAACTAATGCCGTCACTATTTAAATCCCAATTACCTTTTGGGTACTTTTTTTTTAAATACCCCTAATTATTAATTCTTACCATCCTCAAAAGAATATCCTCCATTTTAAAAAGTCAAAAGTACACTTCATTATATTTTTTATTAAAAATATTCTTATTTAAAAATTAATATAACAATTAATTTGGTCTAAAATCGAAGAGATAGTACGTTAGGTATATGATAATATGATTGACTGGTGAAAGATTTTGCGAAGGAGAAGAAGATGACGAAATGGAATAAAAAAAGAGCTTCGAATGTCTTCCTTTTCTTTATACATACTCAAACGAGCCAATAAAATGTTAGTACTCAAAAATAAAAACAAAGAAGGGGGTCTCTTGTGAAGGTCCTCCAACATTCAAATTAATATGATCTCTGAACGGACAAACGGGGAGAAGAATAGTAAAAATGTGTGTGTGTAATTAGTAAGAATACTGTAAGATGTGTGTATCCATACCTTGTTAATGGAGAGGACCTCTTTATATATCACTACTCATAACCTCCACAATCATGAGGTGTCAGAGAATGACAGAGGTTGTCAAGTAAGGGAAGACATATAGCCTAGGCGATGTACAGTAATCATCTAAGGAATCTTTCGTTACCCATATGTGCACCTCTTTGTCTTTTGTAACTTACGTCATTAATAAGACGGTTGAAGGAACATGCTATCATAAGTTGTTGCCTGATGGGAAGTGCAATCACCTTCGAAGAAGGTTCTAGTGAATGCTCACATTATAATAGAGGAATATTCTCTAACAAACGATTGTTATTCCGACAGATTGTTATGATTCTCTAACTATGTTGTCTACTGAGTGTATCCCGACCGGGTCTTTAAATTGGCCGAATATATATCTGCCCTTCTCTTAAGCTACTTGGTTATACTGTTTTAGAAGTAATATGAAGCTAAGTTTCCTAGGTTCGGTCTGTTTTTTAGCTGATCGGTCATATACTGGAATACTTGCTTTTAAGGAATGGGGAACTGAGTTCCTGGAGATTCGATAAGTATTTTAAGACGATCGCCTAGATGAGAGAAGACTTGTTTTTGAAGTGCAAACCTGAGATGTGGAAATTCGACCGAGTTTATAAGAGAAGCTGCTTTACTGTATTTATGAGCGGTAGGTATACTGAGATGTGTAAATCTGACCAGAGTTATTATTGACATTCAATCGGAAGCGCAAATGATCGCATGCGCATTGTATATAGAAGCTTGGTTAAGCCCCCCTTATAAAGGATGTGGAAGGCGCCTATTATAGCCATTGAAGACGCTTTCAATGTGACAAACTCTATCCTGACTTCGCTGTGCCTTATCTGCGATGAGGTCCAAAATTTATCTCGCGGAAGACACCTTCAAAGAACTGAAGGCGCTTTCTATGAACAGTGCTAAGGCGCTTTCCATCTCTTGGAAGGTACCTTGGATACTATTTACCTGAGATTTTTTGTGCTCTTCTTGCCCTGCAAAGCGTATTAATCCAATAAACTAAATAATAATATGCAAGACAAGTGTTAGCACAATAATATTTAGTAGTAATTAGACCATGTTTCCTTGAGAATAGGATCTAGTCAAGGTCTTAGTTTAGGGATCCAAAATGATCATAAATTGGATCAATGCCTACTGTCCCTCAATTGGGATGCGTCCTCACCGAGTCATTTTTCTCTAGTGACTTACCTTTACTTACCAATTTGCAATCGGTTTGACTAGTCTCTTGTCTTACCAGGTCTTCATGACAGTTGTAAGGTTCGTAGACCCAACTGGACTTTTGCCGGTTGTCCATCAGATTTCCTGTCAGCTATCAGGTCGACCCGTTGACCTATCTGGAATTTGCACCAACTATCTGGTCCCACAGACCTAGTTGGATTTTAACCTGGTGTTTGGTCCTCCAGACTCATCAATTTCTGCACACTTGGCAAAGTAGTTTCACAAACAATACATCTAACTTTAACCTATTTATCATTCATCAAAATCAGATTATTAATATAACCTGTACCAACACGTTTCCCCTATTACTCGTGGGCGTTATCACGCTTTCCTACATAAAGGGCCATCATTGCTTATTTATTTTCGTTGCTTTCGCTATGATGCCTGTGTAATCCTTGCTTCTTCCCACACAATGATTCGCCTGAAGATCACCTAGAATCGATGGCGCATAGGAGTCGAGGATCACACATAGTCGGGAGTCAGACATAGTTGAGTGTCGGTCGTAGTCGAGAGTCGGGTGTAGCCGAGAGCCGAGAGTCCAGTATAGCCAGGAGTCGAGAGTCGAGCATAGCCAGGAGTTGAGAGTCGGGCATAACCGAGAGTTGAGAGTCGAATGTAGCTGAGAGTCGAACGTAGCTGGGAGTCAAAAGTCGGACATAACCGAGAGTCGGGCATTGTTGACCATGTCTTCCATCCTAGCTTAATTATTGACCTTCTTAGCCACGTGACCCTTGGGGAATACTCCTGCATCACATGCATTATATTTCAAACCCAGATCTCCTCGTCCACAAAAAAGTAAACCAGGGGTGGACCATTTGCAATTGCAATCAGATCGTGGCTATGATCCGGCTATAATTGGTTGTGATCCCTCTATGGGTTCATCGTTCCCTCATATTATAGTTTGGGTCTGATCGAGTGGTCGGAGGCTACCCGGAGGCCGCCCCCGCTTGGTACTAGGCTGTCTGGCCACTTACCCTCTGCCGACGGTCTCTAGATAATCTCTAGTCATCTGTCTCGATCCAAACTATAATCTAGGAGGACAATGAACCAAGGGAGCAATCGCAATCAATTGTGATTAGTTCGTGGTCATGATTCTACCATAATTATAAGTAGTTCATTCTCTGATCCATTTTTTTAAGACTCAAGGATCTACTCCCTTATATTTTTTTTTTTACTTTTTAAAAGTGAGAAGGACTATTGTAACTATTATAATAATTAGAGGCGTTTTTTTTAAAAAAATCCCTTAACTTTTACCTAGTAAAAAAACACTGCTGATGGTATGTACGTTACACGCACTCAGAGATGTTAGTCATCGGCTTAATAAACATGCAGACAAATTTCTCTTCAGGTAAAGGCTCCTGTCATTACGAACCACTTCCAACATTTGAATTCAACGACACTTATGGGGACCATGGACCACAGGACCAGGGTCATTTAATTTGCAAAAAGAAAAAAAAAATTCTATTCAATTTTTTTATGTAATTAATGTGCTAAAAAATTATAATAATAATAATTATTATTATTAACGAAAAATGTAAAATATTTTGCAAAATATATAGCCTTCAACTCAGTAAAAGAATAATTGACAGAAACGAAGAGCAGCCGACAGGGTAGCCTGGCTTCTCGCCGTCCCAGTTGCCTCCGTCCTCGCTTCACATGCCTTCCAATTTTGTTGCCTTATTTATTCTCGGCTCCAAGTCCTTCACTGCCCAAATCTTCATGCCCTTTCCACCTCCATCAAATAATTTGATGCAGAGAAGGACGAGAGGAACATTATCTTCAGTACCGTGCCACTGAATCACGATGTGATCACAATCATGACACTCTTGCATGATCAATCGATCATGACAAAACCATATTCAAAATAAATATTTAATTTATTTAGTGATTTAATAGCTAGCGTTAAAAGTTTCTAGTAGATTTATTAAAAATATATCCAAATTAAATTTTGAACAAGCTTGGAAATAGATGGATAAAGGCCAAGCTCGGCGCCCACTCATTGTGAGCAAATTTGGGCTCCAATTATTGGAGAGCTATCATTATATGAGATACACGTTTTGAGTGATTAGTCTAATTATATGAGCTACTTTTCTACTTCAGTTTTTTTCTCTATCTCTACTTGGTTTTTTTGCTAGGACTTGACTTGAGAGTTTTGCTAAGGTCTAGATTGCCCCCTTCTAACTCTCTTTGATATCTAATTTGGCCTAGGGATATCTTTGCTCCGGTTAACCGTTGACATGTTAGAAATACAATTAAAGTTCTATTGGATTGAAAAGCACATTAAAAGGGTAAATAGCATGAGTTTTTTTTTTGGTACTTTTTTGTAAAATAATCGAGAAAACGTAGCAGAAATAATAAATACAAAACTTAAAGTTAACATAATTTTTTTTATTTAATTATTTGATTTGAAGTCTTTGACAATTTTTACTCAAAGACTTAGATAGTGTTTGGTTGATGGGTTTAGGAATGAGGGAATGGAATGATAGTAAAAGATAGTGTTTAGATTGTGGGTTTGGGAATGACATTTTGAGAATGATTATTAAATTTATGGGAATTAATCAAACTCATATAATTTGATGGGTTTCATTTCCATTCCTATTCTCATTCCACCCTACTATCAAACCCATATTTATAATCATTCCCATTATTTAACCAAACATCCCCTTACACTCGTTGAATTTTTTTTTGTTGAACAATCCACTAATAGTTTGAAGATTACAAAGCTTTGGATATGAAAGACAATCAACTTTAATAAATAGTAAATATATCGACAACAATTCAAGAAATCTAGAGTAGAATATAGCTGTCAGAATAACGTTATAATGTTGTAGTTGAATTTCTGAGTAGTGTAAAATTTGTTTGATCGTATTGAAAAGTTGTGTTGAAGCTACTTGTAAGGTAAAAAAAAAATCCACAAATTCACGAGGAAATTTAATTAATTAATCTATGTGTTTTAAATGTTTTGGTGCAGGTTTATTTAAGTTAGTGTATGGTATTTAAATATTTTCAAAATATAGAGTGAGTGGTATGCTAAATATTTATTTTAAGCTTCATGGGCCAGGTTTTGGCCCACAGGATTATATAGGCTGAGGTTTAACTCAAAGGAAGAAAACGTTTTAAAAAAAAAAACTTGGTTTTTGGCACTAGGGGGAATGAGTAATGCTCATAGTTTTTTCACCTTTTGAAAAAACTGATAGAGAGTAAACATAGTGAAATTAAGATAAGTTAAAAAAAAACAATCGTTAATATTTTGATTTATTTAGTTCGAAATCTGTGACGAATCTTACTTAAGGCCCGCACTCGTTTAGTGCTTTCGATAGATAATCCATTAGTAGTTTGAAATGTGTTACAAGAATTGTGTATAAGAACTACAATGATTTAAGAACAGTAAATAAAATTATACCGACAATTTTTAAAGATCTGAAGTTGCGAGCCTTCGGTCGTCGGAGCAATGTTTGGACGTCATGGAAATGTTTTCTGAGCAGAGAGCAGGAGAGAAGCTTCTTTGAATTGATGTCTCTGAGTTGCTGGTCGAAGCTTCCATTTATAGCCCCGTTCGGGTACTTAGATCCCCTCTCGGGCGCCTAAGTTGTTCTGACATGACGAGCTCTCGTCGAAACTTCATCTTGGAGTTTATCCACGTTCAGAGCTCTGCCCCCCTCCGGGTGCCTAGACCGCTAACGTAGGTCAACCAATCGTCGCGCTCCAACTCAGCGTGATGATGAGTTTTCACCTGTTCAGGCACCTGGAGCAACTCTAGGCGTCCAGACTGCCCAGGTGTTTGGCCAAGCACCCGACCCAGGGGTGCTCCCTCATCGAAGCTTGCCCGGGCGTTCAAACTACCTTTTTTCTAACTTTGTCTTTCCTGCAAAAAAGAATTAGTTCAGACAACAATATATATAAAGAATAAGTTTTGATTTCCTCCGGACTGTCCGGTCCTCACTTTGAGTTTCGCTAAAATTTTAGGTCGGACCGACGCCTATTGTTTTCTCTTTGGGGAACACATCCTCACCTATTCCTCTCATGAGAAATTATTTTTTTCCAAATTGGTCATTCAGACCGTTTGGACTTTTGCTCAGCGTCCGAGACATCAGGACTTTCCGCTGGACGTTCGAACCCTGACCCATTCAGTCTTCCACCTGGTGTTTGTGACCCCCGGGATTTTCACCTAGTGTTCTCGACCCTAGGATTTCTCCCAACATCCTCGACCCGCCAAGACTTTGCCCAATCTCTTAGACTAGAACTCCATTGCTTAACCATAATTAGGAATTTCCACTTGCTTAGTGTCTATTAGGACTTTTCTACATACTCATTCAACTTGTTAGAACAACAAAAAATCTTAACTTTGAACCCTTTATCATAATCAAAACTTAGGTTCAATCAGTTGGTACTTCCTGGCTCTTGCACCAACAGATTCTCCCACTCTTTCTCACCCGAGTTGGGAGAGCTTCCACCCTCACTCCCCTAGGGTTTCAAAATTTGCGCCTAAGCCAAGAGGAGTTATGCTTCGTTCGTTCGTAAGACTACATCACTTTCTCATAGTTCGTATTATTCCTCTACCATGAAGAAAAGGTAAGTTTTATTCAATCTTAGAAAACACTATCCAAGCAAAGCAGGTATTTTGATGTTGATATGTGTACGATGTTTAAATGATGATTCTTCTAAAGGAAAGCATGATATTTTGTAAGATCTATGCAAGATCATGTGTATACGTGAAGTGTGAGTTGTTCTCGATGGATTTCGAAGCAAGTTTAAGTCCAAGGGCAGTCAAATCTGAATTTTCTATCAAACAAGAAGTTTTGGCGCAAAAACAAATAAATAAACAAACAAACAAAATCTGGATTTTGGTGTGAGTTGGTCTAGTTGGTCTCAATTTGGTATATAGATTGTTTGGAGGGTCACATAGCATGTTTCCACGTTTTATGTTAGGAAATTGATCTTGATGTATGAAGGTTATTTGAAAAAGATAGATTCATTATCTTAGCGGCCCCTAGTGCCGGCCCAAAATGTTTGAAGGTTATTTGAAGTTTGGATGAGTGTTGGTGTAAAGATTCTTAAGAGACAAAAATCTGAATTTGATGTCGAGTTGTTCTTGTTGGGTTCTGGTTTAAATCTTGTATATAGATTGGTTGGGGGATTTCATAACATGTTCCATGGTTTTATTTTCATGTGTTAAAATAGAGTGAAGGATGACATATAGTGGTATTTAATTTAATTTAAAGGTATGTAAGGATCCTAGAGTTCTCTTCATCGACAACGTAGAAAACGAGTCGTATGGATCGATATTAAAGTATGTAATGCGTGAATGTATGAATGTTCATGCATGAAAGTTATTTTAGCATGAAACATGACATTTATGAAAATTTCAGAGGCATGTTTTTGTTTATTATGCTATATTATATTATGTACGATCTTCAAGCATAATTTTTTTTTTTTAGTAAGAAGATGAATAAATGAGAAAGTTTATGAAGTTTTATGAATAAAAATATTTTGATATCTATATGTACTTGTGGTGACAAATATGAGATTGGTGTCCTGGGATGAGCTCAGGGATGGTCTTTCCAAACTAAGAACGAGAGATGTTGTAACGCCTGAAAATTCTCAAAATAATTATTAGAAATATCCTAGTATTTTTCTGGAATTTTAGGATATTTTTATGAAATTTTTAGATTAGCGGAAGTAGCAAAAACAAATAAAAAATGAAAACGGCCTAAGCGAGAATTGAACCCGAAACCTATGGTTTACGGATAATTCTAGTAACCAGTTGAACCCAGCAGGGTCGTGCTGAAAGGAAAGGGAGGCAATTAAATTTATATTAGAGTTGGGCCGAATTACCCACTTAATATAAATAGGAAATTACTAAGTGGGGTTTTATTTTGATCGGGATTCCTTTTCCTCAAACCCTCACCGACGCCACCTCTCCCTCTCCTCCCTCTCTCGGCGCCAACCACAAGCAAGGCTAGGGTTCCGTCCCAAGGGTTCCAAGGGCACCTTCCGGCGACGACTTCGACACGAGGACGCTCCCCTCCGCGAGAGGAACGTGTAGACTTGAGAAGATCGTCGAAAGGATCGTCTCCTCCGGAGATCTAGCGATTTGATTTGTAAGAAATCTAGCACAGGAGGTAAGAAACCCCTCACATGCAGTATAAGTAGCTTTCGTATGATTGTATGCATTATTTTAGTCGTATGCAGATTTTTAGCAATAGGGTGTGAATTAGCGCACACCAAGCGTTTGATTAAATGCTTAGCTTAGTTAAATACCATCTTAGGCATTTTAATAGCCTAGATAAATGCAATAGAAGCATTTTTACAACTTATTTAGTCTTGCTTCAACTTTTACAGGACTAGACGTCCAATGGGTGGGCTCCCACAGTCGCCTCTAGGTTTAGATAACCTAGTTCTGGGTTTAGACAACCTAGTAAAAGCAAGACAAGAGTTATTAGCTTATGTTCAGTACTTTATTTTCTTAGTGGCACTGTACTGGATTAGATATCCATTGGGCTGGGCTCCCATAGTCGGTCCCTAGGTTTAGATAACCTAGTAAACCTTACTAAAATTCGGGATTTGCAACTCTGGGTCTAGTTAAGGATGCGCGCATAGCATGTACAGTTGTCGGGCCCATTAGCAGCATGATTATGTATTTTAATCTATTATGATAATAGTTTTCCAAACTCACAATCAGTCATGTGATTATATTCTAAATCAGTTCTAGTTCAGCTCTAGTTTAACTCAGTTCATGTTTCAGCTCAGTTCTTTCTTATTGATACACATGATAGTTTATGATTAGCTTGTATGCCATGCTTTAGTGTTCATGTTCAGTGATTTCAGTATGCCATGTTTAGTCTAAACAGTACATATTGCAAATAGCATGTTTTCAAAGCATAAATAGCATCGTATGCATGTTTTTGTGAGATAGATGGTTTCTTACTAAGCTCTCAAGCTTACAGATACTATTTTCCTTATACTGCAGATAAAGGTAAAGGGAAGATGGACTAGTGGAGGCTGGAGGTCAATGCAATGATAAAGATGTGTGTGGAAGAAACCTGGAGTAGAGATCTTGGAGAAACTAGCAAACTAAAACTTTAGTTTTATATAAACGTTGTTTCCGCATTTTTAGTTATTTTGATGCATGAATCATGAAAGACCTGTTTAGAGTGTTAGTAATCATGCTTAGAATATCAGTTAAATGTTGTTAGTATGTTTATAGCCATGTTAGAACTCACGTGTATGAATTTGGCACGAAACAGTGCGGAAATTAGAGTTCTGGTATGAAATCAGAAACCCCAATCGATCGGTCGATCGATTGGAGGCTTCTCAATCGATCAGCCAATCGATTGGGGAGTTCGTACCGCGAACAATAGGCTTCTGGATCGATCAGCCGATCAATCCAGCAAATTCTGTCGCGAACAGTAGGCTCTGGGATCGATCACTGGATTGATTGGTCAGTCTGGATCGATCAGCCGATCGATCCAGAATATTGGCCCGAGCACAGTAGCGTGCTGGATCGATTCAACCTGACTTCCGCATACAGTAGCCACCTGGATCGATCAATGGATCGATCCGGCAATTCCAATCGATCCGTGGATCGATTGGGAGGTCTGACATCAGCAAGAAACTCTTAGTTAAGTTCCTTGTCCATTGGGGAATGTAATATATGTCATGAATAGTTTAGATCACACCCCTTAGCACATGTAGAACCAAGAAATGATGATAGTTTAGTAAAATTTCAATTAGTACAGTTTCCGCACTTAGATTTAATGATGGTCATGGAATAGTTAGCACAGATTAATGTAACGATCGGTCTCACAGCCTAGTCAGTAGGAGGTGGGTTGTTACAGATGTGCATATTGGCTTGGGCTAGTATGGGTTGTATTACAAGGGTGCATTTAGGCTGTACAATTAATTACATGATCATAAATATAAAGATGCGCTCTAATGATGATTACCATATTTGCATCATAATCATCACCCAAAAGTTATGTAATTTATTTTGCTTTTATGTTTTGTTCACATCCTCTGCATGTTTCATGATTATAATATGTACTTGTCCCCTCGGGTGGGTCTAGTGATTAGCACATGAGGTGTTGCCACCATGAGGTCTGGGGTTCGAATTTCGGCAAAACCGAGGTAAATACCTCCCTTATGTGCTAGTCACTATTCCACAGGCTAGTAGCCGCTCGTGATTTACCTCCTTCGTGTTGGCCTTGGGACAGGTTGGCGAAGGCGCTAGAGACGAATGTATTCGTCTTTTGCCACCATGATTATAATATCTACTTAGTATTATATGAATATAGTTGTTGAGTTTTTAGACTCATGTATATACATGGATGGGTGCTGGTAAGGAAGATGAACTACTAAGTTGATAGATGGCTATATGGTAGAGTAGTCGAGAGGCGAAAGGGAATGTATGGCACGTTGCTTGGGGACCACAAACAGCATGTCATGGAATTTACATTGTTGTGCCATACGATTTGTTACATAGCAATTTCTGAATTTTATTTACGCTTGCATATAAATAATTGAGTTTAAATTTATGCAAGTATTTCATAATATGAGATGGACATGCTTTCTAAATATTTCATTAAGTCTTCTGCATATGTCATGGATTTGTTGTGTGTTATGTCATGAATGAGACACCTGGCGCGTTTCACTACTGCTCGAGTCTTTTATAGCTTCATCTAGACACCTCTATTCTCATTGAAGTACCTCTATTAGGAGAAATCTAATCCCGATCCGTTTTCATCATAACTTATCCCAAGTGCCTCTATTCTTTCAAATGCCTCAATCCATGGTGCTTGGATCCTTTTTAAGTGCCTCAGCAGCTGATACGGTGTTGATCGAGACTTTGTTCCTCGAGGTATTATATTGTCTTAGGCACTTAGATCCCTTCCAGGCACTAGATCATCTTGGTCTAGAAATCTAATATTTGCACCATAAAGTTAGCACAAAAAATATATAGAATTATAATGCAATAAGGTTAGTCCAGTTTGGACTATCTGATCTTGACTTTTAGGTTTCCTTTGAAATCCTAGGTCAGACCGATGTTACTGTTCCCTTAACAAGGAATGCATCCTCACCTACTCTTTTAACGAGAATATACCTATTGTCAAACATCTAGTCCTCTAGATCTATTTGGACTTTTGCTCAATATCTAATCTTGACCTTCGGGACTGCCCTCTAGATGTTAGATCCTTTACCCACCTAGATTTATTTATGGTATCAGCAACTCCCAAGGCTTCTGTCTAATGTCCTTGATTTGCTAAGTTTTCTGTCCAGTCCACATCATAAGGACTTCATTGCTCAATCCTCAACTAGGACTTGCTTGCACAATCATGTAACTTTGTTAGATCACAATAAATCTTAACTTTGAAGCTTTGCCAATATTAAAACAAATGTTTAATTAGCTGGCGCTTTCAACATTAACAAGTCCACATTAAAAATATATACAAAAGATCATGAGTTTAAAAGAAATGAAGATATCAGTGGTATGAGGTCTTTTAGGTAAAGTAAAAAATAAAAACATAAAGGCTTAGACCCGAAGTGGATAATATCATACCATTGTGGAGTTATGTGAATTCTTTTGGTTCCAACACGACCTAATAAGAAAGAGTCTGATCAACAACAACGCTACTCTTGTTCGACTTACTTACAATGATCTACCTAGAGCCCTCTAGGAATCGGCTCCTCAATAGATCTCAACTAGGTCAGTACTTATATGGTACTGGTAATAAATTGAAGTTGAAGAAGGGAATGAAGCATAAGAAATAGGCATTGTCTATGCTGAGTATAGTTTTAAATTTTACATTGTGTCGGATGAAACATTTAAAAAATATCATTTTGATAAATTATCAAAATGTAATACTACTAGATATAAATAATGTCTTATTTCTTTGCTGGGCCTTCTTCCTCCTTCAATTTTCAATCTGAGTGTCATCAGCATGATATTAAAATAATAATTTTCTAGTCAAACACCAAAACAACGAATGACTTGAGATTTTAAAATCTTGATGCCGAGTGATATTGAATTTTGATGATTTACTAGAAAAAAATGTTTTAATCATTTTGTCCAATACAATACAAGATTTTAAATCATGGGTTAACCATCCACTTAATCACATTCGCTTTCAAGTCACTACACTTAGGATTCGACTGACATCTTATTCTTCAATTTACTGTAGAGGACGGGATTAGTGTAGATTTTACAAGATTCCATTGTTTAGTAAACATAAAATTATCGAAAGGGCGAAACGAGCCTGAGAATGTTGACTTTCTGGATGAGTCTTTATGAACGCTTTTCAATTTACTTTGATAGCCGATAAAAAACTTTCATGAGATTGAGTTGATCATCACAGGATTAATCGATTTGAAGAGATGAATACCTAGTACTAAGTTAAAATAAATAAATAAATAATAAATTAACTAAAGGGTAAATTCTCAATCCATCTATGTGTTTGATTTTTAAGCAAAAACTAGATCCCTTCCAAATCAAGCAAAAACTTACTTTCTTTCCTCTCAACTCGTAGCTAGTCCTCTTCTTTGCTACTCTTCTCTCGAGCATTTCCCTTTGGCACCTACTAACGAGCCCACTGTTGTCCGTAAGCTCGTGGCATGCTTGTAAGTTTGTCGGTTGTTTGGGAATGAGTACGTTGCCTGCTTGCGAGACTATGGGTTGTCGGCCTGACCACGAGTTTACAGCCTGCTTGTAAGAATATATTTGGACATGTATATCTCGTTCATGTCTTTTTTGTTTTTCAATCTCTACAATTCTATTAATCCTCATCAACCGAGCTCCACCAAAGTGCCTATAGGTTGGACCTCGAGTTTACTATTTGCTTATAAGAATATGTATAGAAGTTTATGATCTGACTAATTTTAGACAATTTGATTCTATAAAAGTTTTTATTGGGAAACATAAAACTCTGAAGATCTAATTAATTTTAGAGATGATTTATTTGATCTCTTAAAATTTTTTACCCTAATCCAAAGTGATATTTACCCTAAACCCTAATCCAAAGTGATATTTACCCTAAACCCTAATCCAAAGTGATATTTACCCTAAACCCTAATCCAAAGTGATATTTACCCTAAACCCTAATCCAAAGTGATATTTAATAGAACCTAAATATATACATATATTTGTAAAGGCATAACAAAATTAAACAAGCTTATTAAGCACGGCGGAGAAAAATAAATAAATAAATAAATCTGGTTAATGTTTCATTTCATCTGTCTTTCTCAAAATAAAGGAATTCTTTCATTTTCTACCCTGCGAATTATAAAAAATAATAAATTGTTTCTACTATTGAGTATTACAATGAGGGAGTGAGAATATTGAGAAGGGAAACTCGTGCGTTCATCAAGCTTCGGAACACCCTCTCGCTAATCCCCGTCTCCGTTAACTCTCGCATTAACTCCTCTGCCGCCTTCAACCTCTCCAACGCCACCACCTCCGCCTCTGCATCTGCTCCCCTCTTCCGCAGCTTTCTCAACACCGCCCCCACCACCGACGAGGATCCCAACGATCCTGTCGAACCCGCCGCCGTCGAGGCCTCCGCCGACACCGCCGCCACCGCGGTGAAGACAAACGCCGAGGCTGCCGCGGTCTCCGTCACGGCCTCTCTCAGGACTCTCGCGACGTCCACATCTCCCGACGAGATCCACGCCAGCGGCGCGGGGCCCTTTCCGGCGAGGTCCCTGACGGCGGCTGCGAGGCGGGCGAGATCCTTCTCGACGCGGCGGTGCGCCCTGAGGGCGGAGGCGAGCCGGCCGGCGTCACGGCGGCGGATTGACGAGCGGACCTCCGAGTGGAGCTGCTCGAGGGCGAGGACGGCGGTGCGGAAGGAGCCGTGGGCGTCGGCGAGGCGGAGGAAGTCGTCGAGGATGCGGTCGGCCCAGGCGGAGGCGGAAGGTCGGCGGAGCGGATCGCGGGCGAGGGGGAGGTGGAGGAGGTCGTCGAGCGCGGCGTGGAGGCGGGCGACGTCGAGGAGGACGGCGGCAACACGTTCTCCGGGCGCTCGTTCCCCGCTTGGCCAGAAGCGGAGGACGGAGATGAGGTGGTGGAGATGGGAAATTGCGGGGTGGGAGGGAAAGGGGACGCTGGAGGAGCGGGCGTGGCGGGGCCTACTGGCGTCGTCGTCGTCGTCGCAGGGAAGGGAGAGGGAGCGGCGGAAGTCGGCGGCCATCTCAAAAGACAAACCTAATTCCTTTTTTTTGTCCTTTTGTGGTGTTTGATGTGATGCGAAGGAAGAAGAGAGAAGGGTCGGTTTATAAAGAAGGAAAATGGTGCACGAGTCGAGGGGCGACGAAGCGACAAAGAGAGAATAAAAAAAAAAAAACAACTGTAACCAAACGGGGACGCCATTGGTTGAGGTGCCGATTAAATGCGAAAATTAAACGTAAATGAAATTAATAAGTAGGACGTTGTTCCATATGTATCACTGCCTGAAGGCCTGAACACAGCGGGGATTCATCTGTCAAGGACCACAACGCGAGACGGGATGGAAACGTGTACTGGTGTGTTGTGTCAACAGGTAAGGCCAAGCTGTTCCTTCCATCCTGCTGCATGAAAAGTGACCAGTAAATTAGCTTTTTTATTTTTTATAAGACCATCCCTACCAGGAGGAGGGCGTTTAGGATTCTCAGTATCTTCGTTGGTTCGTTTTGAATTAATAAATTATGGATCAGTATTAAACTTAGGTAGTTATAATATATGGAAAGGATAAACACTTAATTATTATTTAGGATTTCATTTCTAAATTTTGTTAGCCATGACCATCCCTAACAGGAGCATGGATCTTTTAGGGATGTCTCCTCGGATGGATCTAATGGTTAGCGTATGAGGTGTTATCATAATGAGGTATGAGGTTCGAATTTCGATAAAGTCGAAGTAAATTTCTCCCTTATGTGTTAGTTACTATTCTAAAGGCTAGTAGTCATCCGTGATTTACCTCCTCGGTGTTGACCTTGAGACGAGTTGGCGGGGGCGCTGGGGGCGAGCATATTTGCCTTTTGCCACAATGGATCCTTTAGGGATGTCCCCTCGGATGGATCTAGTGGCTAGCGCATGAGGTGTTGTCATCATAAAATCTGAGATTCGAATCTCGATAAAGTCGAGGTAAATACCTCTCTTATATGCTAGTCACTATTTCAAAGGCTAGTAGCTGCTCGTGATTTACCTCCTCCGTGTTGACCTTAGGACGGGTTTGGCGGGAGCGCTGAGGGCAAACGTATTCATCTTTTGCCACCATGAATCCTCTAGGGATCCTGGACCCTATGTAACTCATCCCACCATCACTTGCCCTTTCGATTGTCGTGATTTACCTCCCTCGTGATGGTCCAGGGTCGGATACAGTGAGAGTGCTGGACGCGAACGATTTCGTCTAGGGGAGTCATTGATATGACGGTTCTATATTTATGGATCCTCTGAACCATATTGTCTGGTCCAAAGGATAAATCAATTTATTTATAGGTAGAATTTCATGGATCCCATCTATATAACAAGTGAGATCTATAAAACTTCACCTATGAACGACCCTTGGTCCAAGAATAAACTAAGAATTGCGGTCTAAAGGATCATGCCTGTCCTAATTGCTTGAGGCTATAGTAGATTAGAAAAATATTAACATGTCATCTAGATATTTACAATTCGATATTTAATTATGATATATTTGTAAGATTTCTTTTTTTCCCAATGAGCCGTATAACCAAATACTGAATTTCTAAATCATTTATCATAAATATTTCCCGATTTAATTGGATAGAGGAAGATGAGCCGAAATCATTCCAAATTCGGTGTTATATAGTTCTAAGATTTTTTAAATTTTACTGACTTCAAATTTTATTCTTAATTAATTATTAGTCCCACTCGTAATTTCGAGAATAAAAAATAAATTTGTATTATTATTATTATTTTAAAATTCAAAAGTTCAAATCTCTTTTAATTTCACAAATTTATACAAAAATCTTACATTAGAGATGGAGTAAGTCACTATTTAAATTTAACCCACAGATTTTAGAAAAACGTACCGATGGAGTCTATAGAAGAGAGAGTTCATTTTTTTTTTTTTTTTGGGTTGAAAATGGGGGACAATGAACACGTATAATGTGACTGCGATATTATTTAATGTATGCAGTAGAGAGTGGGTGCCGGGAGCCAACGGACATGAAGCCAATCGATGGGGGCGGCTGAAGCAGGTTTAGTATAATAAGCAAAGATTCCAAATGTCGTCCTTGGGCACTGTGGCTGCGCCGCTGCTGGCACATTTTTGGACCAAGTTTATACAGTAATTTATAAGGGCCTGCTCAAGTTTATGGATGGATAAAAACGTATTATACTATTCTTCCATTCTACCCTCAATTATTCTCATTTTCTCTTTCCTCTCTCTCGATGAATACAATTTCTCTTCTTCATCCCTTTCTTAAATGCATGAATCCTTTTGTTTTTTCTTTTCTGTCATCTCTTTTCTTTCCTCTTCCTTTTTAATTTGGATGTATACATAATATAAGTCTAATATGATTTCATATTAAGCTTAGGGGGTTAGGACTTAGCTGATTGTTCTGATAAAATTTTAACATCTCCAGAAAAATTGAAATATCCAATAAACGACATCGTTAGACTCCTTACAATACTAGAAATTTATAAAATCTGAAATATGTCAAATCATACATGTTTAGGTCTATTAATGAATTTTGGTCAAAATTCACTGATCGATCTAGAGATTTCATATTACAATCATTTAATATCCCATGAATTTTTGAAATTGCAAGGAGTCTGATAGTGCCATCCATTATATATTTTGATTTCTCCAAAGATATTAAAATTTTATTAAAAAAATCAGCTGAAATATAAAACCCATTCACATTAAGCTCACATTAGGCATGCTATTTTTCTATATCAGGCTCAACGTGGACTTGATATTTTTTCATATAAGACCCAACGTGGGTCTAATATGATTTATATCAGGCACACATGATTACGATTTTGTTAGTTTTTTTGATAAAATTGTAACACTTTCGTAGAGGTTGAAATATGCAATGGATGATGTCATTGAACTCCTTGCAGCCTCAGAATTCTATAGGACCTGAAATGAATCCAATCGGACATATCTAGGTCCATCAATGACTTTTGATCAAAATCCACTAATTGACATATAGACTTTAGATTGTAACCATTTTAGGTTATGTGGATTTCTAAGGCTGTAAGTAATCTAATAGTATCATCTATTACATATTTCGATTTCTTCGGAGATGTTAAAATGTTATTGGAAGAATTAGCTAAACTTGAACCCCCGTGGACCTGATATGAATGTGTTTATGGTTTAGCTAATTTTTTTCGATAAAATTTTAACACCTCTGGAAAAGCCAAAATATGCATTGGAAGACTATATCGTTGGACTCCTTGCAGCCTTAAAAATCTACAGGGCTTGAAATGGTTGTAATATGAGGTCCATAGGTCAAAGAATGCATTTTGATCAAAGCTCACTCCTAGACATGTCCGATTAAATCCATTTCAGATTATGTAGATTTCTAAGGTTGCAAGGAGTCCAACGGTATCATCTATTGCATATTTTTATTGCGGTTGCAAGGTTGCAAACATAATCCCACATTGAAAAATACATGGGAAAGATCATGTGTTTATAAGAGAAATGATATGTCCATTGGCATGAGGTCTTTTGGGTAGAGCTCAAGAGCAAAACCATGAGAACTTAAGCCGAAAGTGGATAATATCATGTAATTATGGAGATATCTAAATTTTTTTCGATCCTATAATTAGTATCAGAGCCTAGACTGCCAGAAGCTTTAACCGCCGACTGTGCACAAGAGCTATGGTCTGGTTGAGCTATGTGGCTACAATATTTACCTTGAACAAAGAAAGTGGGGGGTTGTAAGGCTGCAAACATAGTCCCACATTGAAAAACACATTGGTTTGAAGCCTTTTGGGTAGAGCCCAAAGTGGACAATATCATACCATTGTGGAGATATCTAAATTTTTTTCGATCCAACAATTTTTACTTCTTCGGAGGTATTAAAATTTTATCAAAAAAATTATCAAAATCATAATCCCATGGGCATGATATGGAAAAATATCAAGCTCACGTTGGGTTGATGTGAATCCATATTAGGGCTAATGTAGGCCTGATATGAATCCATATCAGGGCTAATGTAGCATTAGACTTGATATGAATCCATATCAGGACTAATGTAAGCCTGATATGAATCCATTTCAAGCTTAACACGGACATGATATGAATGAGTTTATATACTTTAGTTAATTTTTTCGATAAAATTTTAATTCCTCTATAGAAGTCGAAATATGCAATGGACGATACTGTTAGACTCCTTACAGTCTCAAAAATTCACAGGACTTGAAATGACTACAATTTAAAGTCTCTAGGTCGATCAGTTGATTTTGACCAAACTCACGGATAGACCTACACAGGTTTGATTAGACTCATTTCAGATCCCATGAATTTTTGAGGTTGCAAGAACTCCAATAGTATCGTCCATTACATATTTCGACTTCTCCGAATATGTTAGAACTTTATTAGAATAATTAGTTAAACTCTAACCCTCATGAGCTTAATATGGAATTATATCAGATCTATGTTAGGCTTGATATAAAATTATATCATATGTATATTATGTATGCATGTATCCAAAAGAGAGGAAAGAGAGGAGAGGAGAGGAAAAAGAAAAGAGATTACATATGAGAAAGGAAAAAGAAAAAAAAAATAAATGCATCGGAGAAAGAAAAGAAAAGGAGAAAATGATTAAGAGGTGGAACTGGAATCAGAAGAATAATAAATTAAATACACCCTTTTGATAAATAATACAAAAATACAATACATCATTTGTTTGATTCGTAAACTTGAGTAATCAAAATTGCCGAAGTTTATATGACTATTCAAAGGTTGGAGAGACCTGGCGTCGTGGATTTTTATTGTTATTATTTTTTGAGAAAACAATACTCAAAAACATAAAAAAGCGTCTTAAATTTTATCAATGGTTAAAAAAACATCTCCGGTTAAAAAAATATACTTAAAAGAGCATCTACATTTTGTAAACGGTCAAAAATGGAGACAGATCCCTGTAAAAAAACAAAAAATTAGAACAGGGAATGAATTATGGTGAGATCGTTATCACTATTTATTTATAGTTAATTATGATTTCTTCTTAAATTTATCATCCCCTAGATTATAATTTACGTTGAGACAGATGACCGAAGATCATCCGAAGGTTGTTGGCGGTAGATAAATGGTCAGGCAGTCTGACGTCGAGCGATGAGTGACCTCCGGATGACCTCCGATCATTCATCTCAATTCAAACTATAACTTAGAGGACGATGAACACAGAAAAGGATCATAATTAATTATGATCATGATCCAACTACAATTATAAATGATCTATCTCCTAATCTATTATTTTTTTTACAAAAAGATTGGGCTCGTCAAAAATAGGACATCTCTTATTTTAAGACGCCTATTATATATTCATATTCAAAATATCTTTTATTTCAGTAGTTACTTATAGCAACTACTTGAAGGCTTATAGCTGCTGTAATGTTTAACAACTAAAAAAATTTAGGGATGATAAATTTAGGACGTTGTCTATTGGCTGATGAGACGATTGGGCTTTTAAAATTTTTTTATTAAATTTAGGGAAGGATTCAGAATTTTAAGTTGCGGAATATCACATACTAAATGACAAAAGTAATTCTTACAAACAATTATATAACTTTTAATAAATAAAATATAATAATTAAAAATAGATGGAATACTCCATGTTAATAAAAATATATTAATTAAATATAATTATCTAACGAAAAGAAATTTGGTATTGTTGTAGATTTTTACAGTCTTCAATAATAACCTGGATGCTCAAATTTGTATTCATTTTTCTTTCAATATATATATATATTATTAAGGCATCTTAGAAAAAAGATCTTTATTTCACTTTGAAGTCTTATTTTATAATATTTATAGTAGAAAATAATTGTTCTATTATAATAATAATAATAATAATAATAATAATAATAATGGAAGTTATAAGAGTTAGCACAAATACAATTACTTTAAAATGAGGTTGACCAATATTTTATAAAAATTGTCCAACCAAATTTAGAAATTTATTCAATATCCCCAAATCGATACAAAATTCGTAGTTACATCTAAATATACAACAAATATCAATTTTTGATATCAATTTAATCAAACCAAAATTGTATAAACCAATTCAAAAATTTGCTCACCCTCAAATAGCTTTGAAATTCTCAATTTAGAATTGAAATCAAGCTCAAAAACTTTATAAAAGTTATCATCCTAGGATAGCACAATGTTGGACGATGACGAATAAGTTCACAGGCAGCTAGCTCTGATGTAAAATAGTAGCCGATGACTCATCTCAAGGTTACGATATTGTTTTAAAATTTTGATACCAAACTATAAATAAAAAAAATTAGGTCACAAATTTTTTTAACATATAATCAATGGCGAAAGTAACTCGATGACGCCACAATCAATAGTGAAAGTAACTAGATGGTGGGATAATTTGGTCATGAGAGAGAAGATAAATTTAGGTCGGCATAATTTTCCTTCCTAGTAGTTTTTAATTACAAATTTCTATTTGGAATTATTTTAATTCTATAAAAGAGTTAATTATCTTAACATCTAGAATATATCACTATTAGAACATTAATACAGATGTTAATAACACCGCATGGTATTAATGTACGTTATATAGGGGTGTTATAACACCCCTCCGCTTGAATGCGTTCAAAGAAACACGTTCAATTCTTTGAACGCGTTCAAGCAACGTGGGGTGGGCCAGCTGCCTACCCCACGTAGTTTTTTTAATCTTTTAATTTTTTATTAAAAATTTAAAAATTTAAAATTAATAATTGAATAAAACGGTTAATTTTTAACGGTTAGTTTTAACGGCTAGTTCGAAATTTCATCTATAAATACCCACTAATGTGTATACATATTTTCATTCCAACTCACTATACTCTCCAATTCTACTTTCTAGATATTCATTTCATCTATTTTTTTTAAAATTCCTACCATCTTATTTTCTATCCGAAATGGATGAAAATAATAGGGCATTTTTTACAAATTTCTTGAATTCTACAAACAACTCGCAAGAATATTCATCTTCCCCAAATCCCCAAATTTCACCGAATTATTAATATCCACATCCATTTCCAAATATGTCGTTTCATCGACAAAATCTTTAAAATTTTAATGTTTTGGAAATTCTATGAATCATTCTAATTATGCCCCTCGAGGTCCATATCAACGCTTCTAGCTGAATATTGGCAAAACATGAGTCATCCGTATTTCACGCCGTCAGTTGCTCATGGATATGCTATCCCACACACAACTGGTATGCCTTTCACTCCTTCGATGTCGAATGAACTTGCAACTCCCACTTTTGTCCTAGAGACTCAACTTTCAAATCATGAATCCCCAATTGAGGTGGTCAATTTAGAAAAAATGGTTTCAAATGCTGAGGGTACAAGAAAGCGTTCAAGTTGGACAAAGGTTGAAGACGAGGTCTTAGCGAGAAGTTTTGTAACTATCAGTGATGATCCAATAATCAGCAATGATCAAAAGAAGACGCTTTTTAGGAACGTGTTGCAAGCTACTACAATGAGAATCACCCTCAAGTTCAAACACCAAAAGTGCAAATGTTATACGGGCACATTGACACAATACAATCCAAAAAAAAGTATATCGATTCAACGCAAATTACAATAGTATTTACAGTTCATATCGAAGTGGTCACAGTGATGAAGAAATATTAAGGTATGCGTACGAAAAATATTGATCCGAAAACAATAGCGTTGCATTCAATCTCGAGCATGTGTGGAGAATTGTCAAAGACCGTCCAATGTTTACTCCACAGTCTGTTGATCACTTTGTGGCCACAAAGAAGACGAGGACCTCAGAATCAGGAGCAAGCAACACCTCCTCTAACTAAGATGTGAGTATAGACCTGGATGATGAAGATACTCGTCCAATGAGATAGAAAGCAACAAAAAGAAAGGGAAAAGACAAAGTAAAATCGACCATGGAAGATCTGACACCAAACTACAACAATATTTTTACAAAGTTCACTGAGTACACAAGCACGAAGAAGTCCGAAGTCGATCTGAAACACAAACAACTTGAAATAGAGGAGATTAAGGCAAAAGTTGCCTTGTCCAAATCTGAAGCTAAGAATCGTCGCTTGAAATTGAAGAAGTACAAAATATTGAACAAAGATACCTCTCAGATGACAAAGGAGCAGCTTATCATACATGAATATCTATGCCTGGATATTATGTCGAGATGGAATATCTAAATTGTTTACTCAACATTCATTTTCTAGTATTATTATATTTTTGAGTTATTATAATTTTTAATTATTGTATTTCTCATTTCAATTAATGTGATTTTCAATTATTATAATTTTACAAAATAGTCATTGTAAACTAGCCGTTGGAAACTAGCTGTTGAAAACTAGCTGTTGCAAACTAGACATTACAAACTAGCCGTTGTAAACTATCTGTTACAAACTAGCTGTTGCAAACTAGTCGTTACAAACTAGCTGTTGTAAACTAGCTGTTGCAACTTGCCATTGCAACTTGTCGTTACAAACTAGCTGTTGCATGAGAACAACAATATATATAGACACATTGTGCTACGAGATTTTCATTCGACTATAACGTGTTTCCTCCAAAAATGTCTCATTCTATAGGCAGCTCTAGCTCAAGTTCCAGCTCGACAAGCGAAGATGAAGTCCATGTTGAAATTGATGAGCAAGCTTATGATTCAGGTGAAGAACTGATGTTATTGATTCTTCAACAACACCAACAACTTATGGAAGCATATCAGAGGAGGGACACATGCAGAAGAAGAAGATTCATCTAAAGAAATCGTGATGTTGGGCATGAGAGGCTCGTCAATGATTATTTCTCTATAAACCCGGTGTATCACGATGAAATATTTCGAAGACGATTTCGAATGCCAAGAGAGTTATTTCTCCGCATAGTGAATGCATTAGAGAATCATTCAGTATTTTTTCAATATAGGGATGATGCTGTGCGAAGAAAAGGGTTGTCACCACTACAAAAATGCACCGCTGCAATTCATCAACTGGCTTACAGAGTCCCCGCCGACCATCTTGATGAGTACCTACGTATGAGTGAATCAACTGCCATCAGGTGTCTTTTCAAGTTCTGCGAATATGTAGTTGAAATATTTGGTGATAGGTACTTAAGAAGGTCAAATGTGGATAATGTTCAACGTCTTCTACAAATGCATGATAAGAGACACGACTTCCCTAGCATGTTGGGTAGTCTTGATTGTATACATTGGAAATGGAAAAATTATCCAATTGCTTGGAAAAGTCAATTTACAAGGGGACATGAGTCACCAACAATCGTACTTAAAGCGATCGCGTCTCATGACTTATGGTTATGACATGCATTCTTTGGAGTTGCTGGTTGACGTAACGATATTAACGTGTTATATGAACCTCCCATATTCAACAACGTCTTACAAGGAAATATGCCGGTGATTAATTTCACGGTGAACGACACTATATATACGAAGGCTTATTATCTAACAGATGGAATATATCCCAAGTGGGCTACTTTTGTTAAGACTTTTCCTTGCCCGGAGGATCCCGAGAGGAAGTTGTTTAAGGAAAGACAAGAGTATGCAAGAAAAGATGTCGAACGGGCATTTAGGGTGCTCCAATCTCGATGGGCGATTGTCAGATGTCCATCTCATTATTGATATAGGAAAAAGTTATAACAAATCATGTTAGCATACATTATTTTGCATAATATGATTGTTGAGGTTGAGGGAGGTCACGTGACAAATTGATATAACGATGAAGGTGACGAACCTGCACAACCTATCCATGGCTCAAACTGAGGATTTCAGGATTATCTCCGGACAAATTCTGAGCTACGTAACACTCAATTTCATCACCAACTTCGCACTGACTTAATTGAGTATATCTTGGGGCAATACAATAACAATCCGTGAATTAGTATTTCATATGTTATTTTTAATTTCATCATAGTGTGGTTTATTCTATAAGTTATTGTTGCGTTTCAATTTAATAATCATCTATTTTATGAACAACTTTGTAATTTCATTTTCTCATAAACATCTATTTTATTTAATAAATATATTAAAAAATTAATATATTTTTTTTTGTGAAAAATGGTAAAATTATTTTTTAAAAGTAAGATTATTATTAAAAAATAATAATAATTTAAATATTTTAAAACATATTTAAAATATATTTATTTAATATGATATAATTTTAAGATGATTGAGTGGACTGTGGGACCCATGAATAATGAGTATTAACGTTAAAATGAATGTGGGTGAAAGACATATGCTATTATAACGAGTATATGGCAGTTGACCCTATACTTTTTGATGAGATGGTGGGTGTTATAATACGGATGCATTGTGAATGCTCTTATAACATTTACTATCTTATTAAAAAGCATGGAGTCCATTGCCACATACTTATTATAACAACATATCTCTTTCACTTATATTCTTTTTAACATTAACACTCATTATTTATGAGTTCCACAATCCACTCAATTATCTTAAAATTATATCATATTAAATAAATATATTTCAAAAATATTTTAAAATAATTAAATTATTATTATTATTTTTAATAATAATCTTACGTTTTCAAAAATAATTTTACTATTTTTAAAAAATAATATTATTTTTAAAAATATATTTATTAAATAAAATAGATGTTTTTAATAAATAAAGTTAAAAAAATAAACACATGGGGTGGGCTAGCCAGGCCCTAACCCACCCCACATTGCTTGAACACACTTAATGTATTGAATGTATTCAACTATTCAAGTGAAAGGGTGTTATAATACCTCTTTACAATGGTGTTTAATACCAAGAGACGTTATAACACTCCATTAATATATGTATTGTGAATGCTCTAAAATCTAGATAGTGTACGGGTATGTAGATTCATTTATTTACAAAAGAGGACAAATTTTATATCCTTTATTTTTAATAAAATAATGGATAGATGAATTTATAAATTCATCTATTGATCCATTTATAAATATACTTTCATCCATCTAAAATCGGACGGAAAACATTCCCTTCCTTGGCGTGTTGCAGCCCTCAAATACGGAGCGGGTTGCATTGTGCGACGTCGGCCTCCTCGCTGCTGAACACCCCGGCCACCTTGTAGCTAGGGTATGAACTCTTCAGGGATCTCTGTCGCAATGACTTCAATCGTGTTGACAAACGAGACGGAGCCATTGTGAGGGCCCAGAGCCGGAGGACTGGTTCGAAGAAGATTAAAATAAAATTAAATTAAGAAGCTATTATAATATTATATTAGTTGTTACAAAGTTACTGCACGTGAGAGTAGTTTATCTTTAGAAAAAACAAACAAAAAGATATTCTTTTAAGTTTTGCCAATGTTTTTTCACGTCCATCGAGTGCATGTCACGATTTGGGGATCACAAACTGACCTGAAAGGGTCTCTTTCGTGGAAGTAACGTCCATGCCCATGCACGGCTACGTGATCTGTATGGTTGATCTGGCCCTTCAGTTAGCTGCACAATTTGTTGAAACACATAACACAACAGTAAAAAAAACATAGAAAAATAATAAACTAGATAATATCGAATTTAGGATGATCAATTTAATTTTACAAAAATTTTCTATTGAATAGATAAAAAAAAATATTTTTATTAAGTGATTCAGAAGTCTGACATCCCATAATTACATGTTCTATTTGAAGAAAAAATTACTATGAATACATTGTAATTGAAGATACAGATCAATATATATGCACTGTCATATCAAATACCGAATTACTGACAATGGTTTCTTAGTTACGATCATTTATAGATTTCATGGTGTAGTTATTCAAAGACGGTTAGAAGAGGGACTTACTCAGCTTGGCGAGAACATAAAGGATTTGTGGTTATTCATGGGGGATTTCAACACACTGCTATATTTTATGAAAAAGGAGGCTTTCAACATAGCCAGCCCTGAGATGATCAATGTGGGGCAGTTGCATAGGGCCCTACCTTTAGTAGGGCTAGACCCATTTTCTATATTTTTAGTAATTGGTCTTAGGAAAATGCGGCACGCACATTTTTCTGTATCGAAAATCATGCAGGCATGCTTTGTGGAATGTTTAACTAACTCTCCATCTTAGAGTATCTCAAATGTAAGATTTTTAAAGAAATTCGTAAAATAAAAAATCTGAACAAAAAAGTTTTAACTATTGTAGATATAAGGTTTGAAGTTTATACTTCAAAAACAGTAATGAAAATTCAAAGCTATTTTTTTTCTTGAAATTGATATAATATGCATGTATTCAAGCAAATTACATGTTAGGAATTGAACCATACAAAAATCATTTAGAGCTCTAACTATTAGAGATATTTCAATAAATTTTTAGAATATTCACTACAAAAAAATGGAGGTTTCAACACTCAGTTTTATAGAAACCGTTGCTATATATCTTGATTTGCAACGGTTCACATAACCGAGTCTAAATTATATAATTTGCAGTTGCCAAATGTGGTCGCTACATGATATCAATATTAGAAGCGGTTTGTGAACGCGGCAAAAGACATATTTTAGGATCAGTTTCTATAACCACTCCTACAGCTGTAATGAGAACATTTAGTAACGGTATGTAACCAAGTTAAAAATTATATCAGAAAAACCCTTAAATATTTATTTTGTGGGTCGATTGCATCCCTGTCTATCCAATCTTGACTATGGAAAAAGTTGTGTTTACAAATGAAAATATTCCGTCTAAATTGAATTTGGTTGATAAATAAAAGATTTACCAGCCAAATTGTACTTTGGCCAGTAAATAATTTTAATTACCGACAAAAATTTATTTGGCAGACAATTTTAATTTATTATTGACATAAGTTTAATATGGTCGGTAATGTGTAATTTTTTTACCTATCAAAATTAGATTTGGTATGTGATCTTGTCGGGAAACTGAGAAGACGGATCTGCTAGTGTGACGTGCCTGGAATGTTGATCACATCCCCATGACCCGGATGATGAGTTGTCTTCTGTGTTGACCAAGTCATCCGAAGTCCTCTGGTCAACGGTACCTGTAGCCAGCGACCAGGTTGCCCCGGTCTCTGGTACCCCGATGCTTAAGGCGAGTCCCACGAATATATAAGTAGCCGCATAAATAGAGCAATAAAATAAGTGACGAGTACGAACACGTACCCTGGCCCCGGGGGGCGCTCTCGGATGGATGGATGAGCTGGTTGCGGCGCTGATCAGGTCGTCGCAGCCGTGAAGAATAGATAGACGTCTGCCAGATGAGTAACTGGCTCCTGTGGCTCAAAGCCGGACGCGATATGGATCCGTATGGTGATGCGTGACCTAACTACCACGCTGACTCGCAGGCCGGAATAGGGGCACGAAGGCCGGAATGCAATAGCGGCGCACAGACCAAAGTAGACAAATAATACGAAACCTAAGCATGCGGACGACGGCTGCCTGAAGGGTGACGGTGGTTGTCGCCGGGGGCGGTGCCCCCTGGAGGCAGTGCCGGTGGTCGCTGGAGACAGTAGTCGCCTAAGGTGGTGGCGACAGTAGTCGCTGGAGGCGGCGAAGTTGGTCACCTGAAGAGGCGGCGGCGCTGGACACCAGAAGAGGAGGTGGTGCTGGACGCCGGAAGAGGAGGCGGCGCTGGATGCCAGAAGAGGAGGCGGCGCTGGATGTCAGAAGAGGAGGTGGCGCTGGATGCTAGAAGAGGAGGCGACGCTGGACGCTAGAAGAGGAGGCGGCGTTGGACGCCGGAAGAGGCTGCGGTGGTCGCTATACGCGACGGCGGTGGCCGCTAGACTCGGCGGCGACAAAGGCTGCTGGACGCTGCGGCTGTGAACGTGAGGGAGAAAGGCGTCGGGTCCGTCCGGTGGTGACGGACCAGGCAGAGGCAGCAGCTTCCCATCTCTCTACTCGGTGGTGGCGTAAAAGGCACGAAGGAGGCCTCCTCGTGTCGACGACGGAAGGCCAAAACACGAACCCCCCAGCTTGCCTTCTTCCTCCCTGTTTGCGGCAGCAGCGGTGGAGAAACTCGAACCCACCTCTTCCCCTAGTGGCGGTGCTGTAGTGGAGGCCGGAGGGCAAGAGGTGGAGGAGAGGAGCAGCCGGCGGCCGACTCCGGCGAGGGAGAAGGAAGAAGGTTGGCGATCCCCCACGCGAAACGCGAACCAACCCCCCTCTTATGAACAGTGCTCCTCAAGCCCTAACTTGTGCCAAATGACCAGAACACTCCTCTTCTTTCCCTTAATCCCCTTTGGGCCCCTCCACATATCCGTATCAGTATGTATTATTTAATTTGTTTACTAACCAAAATTTGATTTGGCTAGTAATATTTAATTTTTTTACTAGCCAAATATATTTGATCAATAATGTGTAATTTTTTATCGGTAATAGTTAAATTTATATATTTAGATGATAATTATTATAATATAATTAAAGTTTTAATACCAATCTTAATTATTTAATTATTAATCAATAATTAAAATTAATTTATAATCTGTTTGTTTTATTTTAATCCAGCCGTACTTAATGTTTTTTTTAATTTTCTTTATATCATTTTTTTTTAATTTTTATTCTCCTTAGGTTTCTTTTCCCAAACCTCCTCAACTCACAACCCAACTCACGCCGAAAAACCCTTCTTCTTCCTCTACTCACACCGAGAAACTCTAAATCTCCGTTAATCCTTCGTTCGAACAAGGTATAGTCATTCCTTCCAATTATCACTCGCTCCATTCTTTGGTTTATGACCGTTCCTTTTAATTTGATGAATATCCTTTTGTCTTTGTGCCTTCTGTGCACTTATTTGAATGAACAACGAGAAGATCCTTGGTTGGAATCCTAAGGTTCAGGGTTCTGGAAGGCTTAGCATACTTATCTGTATTTTTTTTTAATATGCAACTCCTCTCTTCACAGTTGTGAGTTAAAATCGCTACAAGAAGCAGCGACGCCGAGAGACCCCAAGAATCCAGAGTTTCTTCTTCCTCTTTACATCGAAGAAAATTGTAAGCGCAGGGATACACAACCAGTTCTTGCCAATTTTGTGGGTACTATTGCTAGAGATGGGAACTTGTTATCCCTTAGTTTTCTTGATTGGAGAAAGATGCCCAAAAAAATGCTTGAATGATGCATGGAGAAAAGTGACTGTAAGTTGTTAAGTGTTTAATTCCAAATTTGAATTTAATGCACTCATATTATTTATTAATATTTATAGGCACGTTTTGATATTCCTGATCGCCATCGAGATGTTATTATGCAAATGATGGGGCAATATGGAGGCGATGAAGGATTGAAATCAAAGCTAAGTCTTATAATCTGAATACTCCATTGGATGAGCTTGTTTCCATTCTTCCCGTTCCTCAAAAGTTGACTCCTGAAGTTTGGGAAGCATTGTGTCATTACTGGAACACTAATGAGATAGTAAATATATTGATTGTTTTTTTTTATATATGACTAGTGTCAAGTTAAATGCAATTTTTTTTTTTATAAAATTTCAAAATTAATCAAGAAAATGCGAAGAAAAAAAGAGGGAGTCATGGAGCATAAATTTGTAAGTTTCAAATTGTGTTTTGTTTTTACAACTAGATTCATATAATCCATTTATTGTGTAGATCATGATAATCCTAAACTATTGAAGTTCTATGATTTTACTTAATATGTCATGATAATGATCGATTATGATTGCTTTGCTATCCAATGCTATAATTTCCTTTTTTGTGATTAGTTACTTATTTAATTGATAAAGAATATGATTTGATGTATATTTTGTGTTTTTTTGTACAATATTATTAATGTGATGTAATTAGTTAGAGTCAAAATTTATTTCAATTATAAAGATGTGAAGTGCCTTAAAGTAGCATAAATAAAGTAATATTTCTTTGTGTGGTCTTTATGCATATTTAGTTAGAAGGTTTTCTCATTAAAATCCTTCCAATTCCTTTTATAATTCATCTCTTTGAATATTCGTTCACCGATAAAAATCCACAATATTTGTTAATGTTACTTGACACTTGATCTGAAACTGATTTTTCCATAAGTAGTTTCAGGAAAAGGGGAGAAAATATACTCGCATTGAGATAATAAAAATAAGTCGTTGAAGTAAAAAGAGAGGAGATGCTCCTGTTGATGATGAAGTGATCCGAGTTGAGATAGTAATTTCTTTTAATTTTTCATATTTATTTCTCAGTATTCTTCGCATTTTATCAAATATTTTTTTGATAGACTTTACTAGATGAAGCTGTGCGGTGTCGACTTCAAGACAAGCATGAGGGAACTCAACCTACAGAAGTGCATGAGGACACATTTCGGTTATAATTTCTTAACATTTTTTTATTTATTTATGGTGGTTAAAGTTATTACAATTATACGATATTAAGTATATTTTTTGTGTAGTGATGTTTTTGGACCCGAACATTCTGGCCGAGTTCGATGTTTAGGTGCTGGTGCACTTCCTAGCCAAGTTTTCCCCGAGCTGTGTAAGTGCACAATCTATACACCAAGTTATCACTCTAATTCAAATATGACAGCCGAATTCAAGGAAATGCAACAAAGAAATAAAAGAAATGGAGGCACGGGAAGTACAGAGGCGGATAGTAACAGAGCAAATGATAAGGCAAATGCATGACCAACAACTTCAAAATTTTGCACATATTATGCAGAGTATGATATCCGGAGCTATTGGGGGATCTCATGGCCCAGAATTCTTACCGGCACAGGTAATAAAAATATTTAATATTTATCAGTAACAATTGAACCATTCAAAAATATATAAATACATGCATCATTTTAACTAATATCTTTTTTTTAATAGATGGCGGCTATAATGGCAGAGATTATGCAACGAAATATAGATGCTCCACCAAATACAAAAGGAAATGATCCTACACCTCCACCACCAACAGATCCATCTAATAATTAGATAAACTTTTTAGAGAAAAATTTCTTTAAATTATGTTACCACTTAGTGCTATTGTGTTGTGTTGTTTTGGGGTATGCACATTTTTGTAAAAGAATTTCATACTTGTTACTGATATGGTGGTGTTTTGGGGTATGCAGATTTTTGTAAAAGAAGTTCGTATTTGTTGCTGATATGATGGTGTTTTGGGTATGCAAATTTTTATAAATGAATTTCTTATTGGTTTTGTGAATTGAAAGATTTAATATGAATGTTTTGTTGGTTAATCTATTGGTATTTTAATATTTTTGTTGAATGTTTTGTATTGATTATTAAAAATTAGGAATTCAAAAGATTTTGAAAACAAATATTTGAAAAATGGAATGATTATAGGAGCTTCGTTTGGGTCTATCATTTGAAACAGGGCTGGTTTTAAATTGTTGCTAATACACTTATTAGAAACAGTAAATAACCGATTCAGGTAAATAAATTTAGAAGCAGCTTAATAATCGCTCCTAAACATGGTACGTAGGAGTGGCTACAAACTGCTGCTGAATTACTTTTGGAGTGGTTACAAACCACTATATTATTTAACTTCAGAATTGGTTTAATAACCGTTTCTACTACATACCAACATAAATGGTCATTAATCACATTTGTAGTAGTTAACAAGTGTGGTTAGCAGCCGCATCAAACCAGATTTGGATAGGTTAAGGACCGCTGGTATTACAACCTATTAAGGCGGTTAATAACTGCTTCTATAGAGACATCATCAATGGTTGTTCTATTTTCACCACCGGTTGCTATAACCAATGCCATTGATGCTAGGAGCACAAGCTGTTGGATCGGTGAAGTAACCGATTCAAAAGCTTTATGGTCGATTGAAAATCACTTCTATAGTTTGTTAAAACCGCACCTAAAGACCTTTTTTTTGTAGTGATTGATGTGGTATGATGTGACATATTGGGATCATAAATTTTTTTTTATAAAACTCTAACCATTGGAGATGTCCTAAGGATGATTCAGATATGATTTTTTTAAAAAATATTTTCTACTTAGATTGCACATATATCATTTATGTAGTTTCAAAATTAATAGTGTAAGATACGATAAATAAACAATAAGTATTATTTGAGAAATAACCCTACAAAATTTTCTAAGAATTTTTATGAATTTTTTGAGATTAAAACCTAACCCGTATAATATTTTTAGGGGAAGAATTCGATTAATTAAGGATTAAATTAATTAATCATTATTAATCAACCTTAAGTATTTAACTTAATGTCACTGTGCCATAAAGGGAAAATCGCCGATTCATTCACCCTCTCCCTATCTCTATGTCATCACCACCAACGCTTTCTCCCTCACATGCACCACCGACCGTCGACCACTAGGCATCGACGTCGACGATCACGAAGGGTCGGACAACTCTAGTGCAGTCGCTGGCTAGCCTCTCCCTCCCATCTCCTCTTCGTCACCACCATGCTAGCGGTTGCCCCCATGATGGTCGTCGCACCCAGCTCACCATCGCCGCCTCTCTTCGGGTAAGGGCATCATAACAACGTCGCAACCATTGCCATCGTGAGAGATGACAGTATCACCTCTGATCCCTTCTGTCTCGTGCCCTAGCTCTGTACCGGCTGCCTACTTTTCAGCTTGTGTGTCTTAGCTGTTGCGAGCAGCCATTATTCGCAACAATCAACCATGAGCTGCCGTGAGTAGACATTAGCCAGTCATTGCAGCCGATCGTGTGAGGCCAAATTTATTGTCGGCTGCTGTGGGTTGCCATTGGAGGGCTGAGACACTACCAGGGAGTCGATCTGTCACCATCTCACACTAGCAGACCACGAGCTGCAACCCCTTGCTACCAATGTTGCAGGTGCTGCCGCTGGCCAGTTTGACTGTTGTACCGAGTCTAGCAACTGCTGCTACAACCCAATTTCATGGTTGCTGCCACCTCTAACCAACCATCGCTGTCCATATTGAGTTGATGTGTTCCACCAGGCCATAGAGAAGAAGGGCCAAAGAGATACTGATTGGAGACACATCCTGACGCGTAGATAGTTCAAGACGATCTATATTTGAGGTGGGTAGTTCCTGCATGCCTTAGCTTCTTTAGATTGTTGACCTTAGTTCATGATTCTATTATTTGCATTGCTTGTGTAGTAGTTATTTGTTGGAACTCCAAGGTTGTTTTGGTGTGATCAACAAGTTAAGTTAGGTTCTGTCAGTTTTTAACCTTGTGTCTAAGTGTGCAGGAGCTTAGGAGTACAGGTAGTCGAGCGGAAGACGTAGCTAGCGAGAAGGACGACACGCGATGCGTCCGAGGGACGAGGCACTGCAGAAGAGGACACCGGTGGACGAGAAGCGTGCGATGGTTCTGAGGGACAAGAAGCAGGAGCGGAAGACTGCTCGAGGAGTAAGAGATGCAGCTAGCGAGAAGGTCGGCACGGGGTGCAACCGAGGGACGAAGACTGAGATGAATACGCTGCCGGATGAGAAGGAAGCGCACGATGATTATGAGGGACGAGAAGCCGGAGCGGAAGCCTACTCGAGAAGGCCGGGAGTTGGGTTCTGGTGAGCCCTTTTTCCGGATGGTCGAGATTACCCAAGCGAGCGGGTCCGGAGTTGAAGACTCTGACCGAGGCGAACTGAACCGAAGTAGAGGTCCCAGACGAAAAAGTCAACTGGTGTTGACTTTATGGCTCTGGGCGCTCGGAACCATTCCGGGCGCTCGGAACAGCCCGGGGCGCCCGGAATGCTTCCATGCGCCCGGACCTGAACTTTGACCAGGATCGCTTCAATCGCGATCTCAACGTTGGGGGATAAAGTTTTATTCCCCCAGGACGCCCGGAACCCCTTTGGGGCGCCCGACCAAGGCTATAAATACAGCATTGGTCCAGAAGCTTTTAATCAACTCAGAAATTATGTATTCTAACACTTGTGCGCTTCCAATTGTAGTTAAGCTTCTATTTCTCTGTGCGTTATTGCTGTAAGAGGCTTCTCCGCCTGAAGGAGTACTAGTGCGATATTTTCCTTGGATTAACAACCTCCTCGGTTGTAACCAAGTAAATTCTAAGCCTCATTTTTCTGTTTAGTTAATTTATTTTATGCAAGTGTTAGTTTAAGAAAAATCGAGAAGGGTTTTGTTTTTATTTTTACAGGCTATTCAACCCCCCTTCTAGCCTGCCGCAGTGGTCCAACATTATTTACCTTGATATCTACTCTACGTTACCTCTTGAGTTTGATCTTTTAATTGCTTGATCTTGTATGTTGATATATTTTGAGTATCTATGCGGTCCAAATTGTTATTCCTGCTTGGGTTGGTTATACAAGTAGGATATTACCAGAACATAGTGTAGTTGTAGACATATGTTCGTGCATTTATACCGTACCATATGATTATATACTTAGGCTCATGTCGTTAGATATTATACTGTATTAAGTGGTAGAGTATCCTACTAGATTATCTGGTTCAGACTACCATCTGAGATTATTTGATTATGACCTCATTGTTTTAGTGCATTTATGATGATATGTTGGTCCAATTGGCACCAATAATCAAATCTCAGTTTTGATGAATGATAAATAAGTTAAAGTTTGATGTTTTTTATGATCTAACCTTTTTTACCAAGTGTACAGGACTTGACTGGTCTGACACTAGACTGAAATCCAGCTAGGTCTGGAGGACCTGATAGCTAGTGTAGAAGTCCAGATAGGTCAAACAGTGATCCGATATTTGGCGAGTAGTCCGACTGGGTCTGTGGGACCTGACAGTTGACCGAAGTCCAGTTGAGTCTGTGGATCTGACAACTAGCAGGAAGACCTAGTGGGCCGAAGGAAGTCAAGCGATTCTACATGGTAAGTAAGGCAAGTCACTGGAGGAGAGAGTTCCAGTGAGGACGAGTTCCAATTGGGACTTTAGGCGTATGTCTAGTTTAGATCCATTTTAGAAAACTAAACTGAGACCCTGACTAGATTATGCTCTTGAATTGACAGGATCTAATAAGTAAATTGCTTATTTTATTGTGTTAACTTTATTTTGTAGGGTATACTTTATTTTGTAGGGTATACTTTATTTTGTAGGGTATACTTTATTTTGTTGGACCAACATATTTTACAGGACAAAAGGAGCACAAAATATCTCAGATGAATAATACCCAAGGCGCTTGACATGCGAAGGAAGACACCTTGAGCTGAGCGATGGAAGGCGCCTTCGAGAGCTTGGAAGGCACCTTCGGTTGGATAACATAGAAGACCTTAGTGACGATAAGGCACTATTTTCTCAGGATAAAACTTTACCTATGGAAGGCGCCTCCAGTGTTATGGAATGCGCCTTCAACACTCTATAAAAGAAAGCTTTGAATAGTGCAATGAACACAACTCAGCTACAAACTTCTATGCATTTGTTTGATGTTCTAACTGCTCTAACTTCATACAGTTGCTGTGCTACGACACTGTCACGCCCGACTACAACAAACATGCTGTCACTAACACACAAGAGTTCTCACTTCGATGTCTTCGTGTTAGTAACCGATTTTAATTCTGTACTTTACATATCTGCAAAAAGAAAGTGTAGGATTGTTACACTTTCATATTCTTTTATTTGTAAGCAATTCCCTCTTCCGGCGGTTTTGGAAGACGCTTTATTACTTGATGCACTTACTTGTGTATTCCATATTTCATACTTTGGTATACTTATATGTAGATTTTTTGATGAATGCAAAAGGGGGAGACTTAGGTTTAAGTAAGAAAAACTAACGAAAATTAAAAAAAAAACTCTAAAATGAATAAGAGAATAAAATTTACTTGTTTCATTATAGATTTTTCTTAAAGTCATTTTTGTTACTATATATATTTGTATATTTTTTATAACTTTAATCTAGGTTGTCATTTGATGAGCGCAATCTGTCACACCCGTAAATCAAATTAACAATTTATATTCAATGAACCCCTTAACTACACAATGATGTTGTAATAACGAGCCCAGGATCGAATCTCTCGAGGAACTAACGGTAGGATGTAATCTAGGATTGTATGTTATTCCTATTTTTGGGATTTTTAATATGAAATTGGGGGTTTGAATTTTGAATCTAAATCTAACAATTGAAAATCACAGCAATTAAGAAGCTAATCTAATGCATAAATGAAATCTAACTAAATGCCAACGATTAATCCACAACACATTATCACACTACGCCATAATTTTCATCATCAACACAACTATATGAAAGAACGAAATAATAAGACACAATTAAATCTAATCTTAAGCATAGAATAAAATAACAAAACATACGACAAATCTGATCTAAAATATCAATTTAAACCCTAACTTAAACTTAACAACCTAACAATTAACCAAACACATATTAAACACAAATTAAACTTCAACAAGGAGATGAAATGCTAGATTACTTGCTAAAACATAACAAACATCAAAAGGAATATGTTCTGGCTGTAAAAATAGTAATAGAAATAACTAAAGGATAAACCGTTACAATCTCACAACCAATCTATCAAACTTCACACTTTTGTCGTCACACAAGAGGCCGGAGACAAGAACGCCCAACTCCGGTCATCAGTGGAGAGTCTCAGCGGCGTATCAGCTCAAGGATTACTCAACAACACCGGCGGAACGCCTCCGGCGAGCTAGAAACAACCCTAAACCCATAAATGGCAAAAAATCTGGAAATCTGCAATCCGGATATCTGGATCTGAATAGAAGCTGTGGATTGTGGATGATCGCCGGATGAAGCATAGGAACGCCGCCAAGCGTTGCTGATGGAAAGAGAAGTCTCAGAGTGGAGGAACGCCGCCAAATCTGAGGTGAACAGAGGATCGCAGAAACAGAAATTGCGCCGGAGGGAATGCCCGCCGATGGCTCCAGATGAACGGGATGAAGATGCCTTTAAGCTCTGCACTGATGATGTCGCTTGAGAGGATGATCAAAGGTGGAAAATGGGGTCGGAACTCGTCGGAGATGCCCGCGGGATGTGAACATAGCGTGGAGGAGATCGACCATGAGAAGGCACTGTAGCTTCTCATTTTAAATCAGATCTCAGATTTGTACGGACGGTTGGGATGCTTCAGAGCTTAATCAACGGTGAAAGATCACTTAAAATCCGATCCGAATGTATTGATCTTGATCAAGGGTCTGGATCTACTCTCCCTTAGGTCGGATGGACCAGATCTTCAATGGATGGTTCAGATCTGTCCAATCTTTTATGAACGGTCCATAATGCTCTATAGCTTGATCTTCTCGTTTAAACTCCGATTCGAGCACAAATTCGGTTCTAATAGATCCAAATCCAAGATCCTTTGATGCCTAGAAAATAAGAATCAAATATTAGCATCAAATAACACAAAAAATAAGATAATTTACAATTAAGTCCGAGAATACATACCATGCACGAAATGTGATGCAAATATAGGTTTTATCTATGAACATAACATCAAACCACGCATGTATGAATCAAAATAATACAGTAAAATCATGGTTATCAAATCTTCCACACATAGTCTTGAACGTCCCGTGTAAGTAAAGAAAATCTAAAAATCATCTCCAAAAAAAATTTCCTAGCAATACCTAGAAGATAGTAAAAGGAATTTAACTAAGACCGTCTAAAGTTCACAACCAATCATGAATACAATCCAAACAATAATCAGT